>NW_007737091.1:16138-24468 GCF_000696425.1 Galeopterus variegatus
TTCACAGGTATTTTCCCCAATAAATCTCTTGCACACGAGAAAGCCCCATCGAAGTGTCTACTTCTCAAGAACCCACAATGACACTGGAGGAGAGGGTCCCCCTCTGCCATCTCAAAGGTTCCAATGCAGAGCAAAGCCTGAGCCTAGAAGAATCTCACTCAGATTTCATTCCTGGCTCTGTCATTAACTGTGTGACCAACATAGAGGGACTTGGCTTCCTGGTGCCTCTATGCTCTCATCTGTAATATGGGAATGATAATTGTGACCAATTCAGCAGGAAACCTATCAATAAACCAAAAACATTCACCAGAAAATAGTTACCTTGCAGCAAAATAAAATTGTGACCAAAGGTTACCTGTTGCTTTGCCTCCCATGGATTTGTCCCCTTTTCCCCTGGGTGATGGAGCCACCAAAGATTACTCAAAGCCCATCTCTTATGAGCAGAGAGAAGCCCTGAAAAGGGGTTAATCTTCCAGAACCCTCATATGGGAAATTAACCACGAATTGGTGTTATCTTCCCACATTTATTCTCCAGAGCAGGAAGTTATAAGAAGAGAACATAGTTGGGGTTTTTGCTAAGTATAGTTTAACAAGTTTAACAATAGAAGCTGGTAACATTCAGTAAGACAAGCAAGGTGACCTTCCATAACGCAATTTGCAAGAAGTTAAGTTGATCCACCAACAAAGTCTTGATTTTAGCAAACATTTTCTTCTTACAGCAATTTCCCAGTATCTTTACATATTAATCAGTAACCTGTCTGTCTTTGAACCAGCAACTTTGCCATGTTACAATTCTTTATCTTACAACAGAGACTATTGCCTGGGGAAATTTTGCTGTCTCTTGCAAGGTTAACATTTGAAAATGCAAGGCTTTGGAAAACCAGGCCCTGTGAAATACATTTGCTTTATGTATACTCCACAGTTACCTTTGTATTAAATAAAACCAGTGGTGCATTACAGCCAGTTTATAGCAGTTCATGAGACCCAATTGTTAAATGGTAAGGGATTTTGCAAACTGGTCACTCAACACAGCCATTATTAAAAATTAATAGTTATAATTTTTATAATTTACTTAAATAAATTATGTTAAAATCAAAGGTAATAAATACTTANGAGATAAGCCTGCCGCTGATGACTGGCTTAATTTCCTTCAGGTTCATTGGCTTTTGCGAATTCACACAGAGAGAGGTGCCAAACAGGCCGAGATAACTAACAGAAATGAACTGAAGGGATCCATCTAGGGCCAATCCTGTTCCTCCTAGAGGAATTATATCTAATCACTCAGGACAAAGTTGTCCAGGCTGCCTGAGGCCACTAACGGAGCCACGAAAACAGAAGATAACTGGATCCAGGGCTCAACATGCTTCATTAGGAGCGAGATTACAAAAGCTAATCCTCCAGACTCAATGGGTCGGGAGGCAATTAGCAAGCCTCATTATGGGATCAACTCTCACGTCCGGGTCTTGAGTATTGACACTAAGTTAAGCCATAGACATGTTGGGCTGATTAAGGGAACAGGAGACTGGCCACAGGCCAAGATTTCTTCTCCCAACCAGCCCCAACTGAATGCATGTGGAGGCCAGGCTCTGATAAAATGGTTGGAAGCAAAAAGGTTTTTTTGGTGTTTTTTCTTTTTCTTTTTTGGTTGCATTCACACATCTAAGTGTATGTTCTATCAAGAGACAATTTACTAGCTTGAAAATCTTTGCCAAAGTGCTTGGTATAAAACAATCTTTCAGGCTGGCAAACATGCTTCACTCTGTTATGTGGGGGTTTTCCTTCGCCAAGTGAGCATCCTTCCACCCGCTGTCCATCTAAGTGTGACACTACAGTGCCTTGTCAGCTCAGAGGTGGCGGCAGTATCTCAAGAGGAGGTGGTGTCAAGACTCTGCCAGTAATTCCTTCCCAACAAGAAGACACAGGGGTTCAGTCCTCAGGACAGCCAGCCAAAGGGTAGGGAGATTGGGGGGGTCTATTCGCAAGCACAGACCCAGACTCCCACTGGCTCTGATCTGCACTAGAGGAAGGAGCCCCCACGGTCCTGAATGGGGAGGATCCCACCCACTCAGTCCTCAGACTCTCCCTGCACAGACCACACTGGGCAAGAGAGGGCCCGGCTCCCTGCGGGACAGGCTCAGCTCCTCAGCCACTGACTCATCTGCAGCTGACCCCAGCTCAGGCCCCTACTCCTAGGGGTCTCACCAGGAGGCAGTTTTTTCCTATGTAAAATGTTAAGTTTAAGGAAGCCTTGAAGCTGAATGAAATGGAAATGAATTTAAACTTGGCTAAAATATATAGCTCCTAATGCTAGCATCACAAAGAAACTCTCTAATCATATATTCTTTCTTTCCTTCTTTCCTTTTCATGAAGCTAAATTGACTAATATCACCAAATTTAAAATGGTAATTTTTAGACAAGCAAAACTTATAAATTTTTGTCAGGTCTAAAATGTTTTAGAAGTCCCTAAAATGAGTTATTTATATTTCTAAGCTATTTAAACTTTATGCCTAAAATTATATTAGTTTTGAGAACAAATATTTTATTGCTTCTGCTGATTCTCCTATTTCCTAGCCTGTCAGCTTGGAGAAGTGAATGTGTGAGCCCAGGGAAGGGGGTCAGTTAGGCTACCGGGACAAAGGGCAGAAAAGGGGACTAAAGAAGGAATCCCTACACTAGCATCATCTGTCAGCTTCCCCCTGGACAAGATAAATAATGTGCTTATGCAAATCCCAAAGGCAAACAGAATACAAAATCTCTCTCTCACACACACACACACACACACACAGAGAGAGAGAGAGAGAGAGAGAGAGAGAGAGAGACATACAATCATACCAACATAAGGATGACACTTACCTGGTCCTGAAATGCACGTCTTAATGGAGGTAGACCCATGATAAACTTCAGTCTCTGAACAGTTAAAGCTCTCATTTCATCCAGACTTAAATCACACCTATGATGAACAAATACAAAATGGGTGTTAAGACATTGAATTGTCAGTGATTCCAAGGGGAACCTCCAGGACACTCTGACCCAGGGCCCTGATAGAAGAAAGCTCTCTGAAGAATCTTTTGTTGATACTGTGCACACGGAGTGTGTAACACAGACTGTGTCTTCAATACAGCGGGCTCGGATGGAAGGAGAGAAGGAAGGATTTCCAGACAAGACCATCTTAAAACAAGACTGCAGCTCCTCCTCTTCTGCGCCAGTTTATAGCAGTTCATGAGACCCAGTTGTTAAATATTAAGAGATTTTGCAAACTGGTCACTCAACACAGCCATTATTAAAAATTAATAGTTATAATTTTTATAATTTACTTAAATAAATTATGTTAAAATCAAAGGTAATAAATACTTACAGCTCACCACTTCCTAGTTATTTTCTTTTGTTTTACTATAATCCATGTTCTTCAGCTTATTTCCTGTATCTGCATGGTGGAAATGGTATATAAGGGGGACTTCCAGTTCCACCAAGATGCAATAGTTCTATTCCTCCCCATCCTCCCCTTTACAATGTTACTCAATAAACAAGCATAGGAAGGTGTAAAGAAGGCAGCAGACTGCCTGGGGCACTCAGGACTTGAGGAATGACATGGCAGTGAGTTCTCTTGGTTTCCTTTTTGCTTTTCATAGGAGCTGGACAGGACGCTGCAGAAGCTCCAACCCAGAATCTCCAAAAGGCACAGACAAAATGACTCAAAGAAAAGTCTGTTCTCCCTAGCTGAAGGATGAGAAAACCTTTGAGGAGATACCAACCCTACAACAACAAAAAAAACCCCATCCCCTTCCCCTGCAATTTCAGTGGGGTGGGGCAGAGTGTTGACCTAACTCCCCACCCTCTAACCCACAGAAGCAGGAAGGGGTGCTCCAATTCCTCTCTGCAAGGCTGAGAGGGGAGTTCATCTTCCACCTCTGGCCTGGCAGAAACAGGTAGCAGATCTGATTCCCACCCGCTGGTGGTGTCAGTGGGCTAAGTAGAGAGCTGATCTTCTCTCCCCATGCAGCAGAAGCAGGTGATACCAGGGTGGCAGTAGTGGAGTCTGGTGGCAGCCACCCATACTCAGCAGTAACAAGATTTAACAAGATTTAATAAGTCTAGTCACCCCTGTTCTTCACACAACACCTCATCGGCAAGACCTGTTGGGAACTGGGGCTCTAACCCACCTTGTATCAAGAAGGCAAAGTGAGGTGGTGGGAGGGAGGGTTAGCTACCTCTTGATCTACCCCTCTCCTCCCTGGTGTCACAGAAGCCCAGCAGGGAGCTGAGCCTCACCCCCAGCCTTCTACAACAAAGTGATATGAGCCAGCCTTTAACTTCCCCTTTTCTGATGGTGGCCCAGCCTGGTGGGGCGCTGATCTTACACTGTTATGTGAAGGCAACTGAGGCAGTGAGATTCAGTGTGCTGCTTTCACTAAGTAGGTGTCAGCAGGGCCAAAGTGGGGAGCTGGACGTCCACCCCATACATTTTCAGCAAGTGTAAATCAGCCCAATATATATATATACATACACACCCAGCTGCCTATCCCAATACTCTTCAACAGGGGGATTCCCTGCTTAAAAAAATGTATATATTATATAGGATCCAGAGCCTTGTAATAAAATATCCAAAATATCCAGGACACCATCAAAAACCACTCATTATGAATATACCAAAGAATATATCAAAAACTATCACAGTATGAATGATAAAGAAATCAAGAGATACCAATACTGAGAATTGGAATTGAATCAGACATTGAAATGATCTGACCAGAATTTTAAAGCAACCATTATAACAATGCTTCTATAAGCAATTACAAATTCTCTTAAAACAAGTGGGGGAAAAAAGAGCAGAAAAATTCATGAAAGAAATACCAGTTATAAATAAGAATAAGATGAAAACTATACAACTGAAAAATATGATAACCAAAATAAATAACCTCACTGGATGAACTCAACAGTAGTGTAGGTGACAGAGGAATCAGTGAACTTGATGACAAATTGCTATGATATGAATATTTTTGCCCCCAAATTTATATGTTGACTACTAATCACCAAGGTAATGGTATTAGAAGGTGGGGACTTTCAGAGGTGATTACATCATAAGGGATCCACCCTCATGAAAGGGATTAGCGTCTTTATAAAATAGGCCCTACAGAGCTACCTTGCCCCCTCCATCATGAGAGAAAACAGTGAGAAGTAACCATCTATGAACTAGAAACAAGAATCTAACCAAACGCACAAATCTGCCGGTGCCTTAGTCTTGGACTTCCCAGCCTCCAGAGCTGTAAGAAATAAATTTCTGTTGTTTAAAAGACACCCATTCTAAGATGTTTTGTTGTAGCAGCCTGAAGAGACTAAGACACAAATCATAGAATTTATCCGATCTGAACAACAAAGACTAAAAAATAAGACAAATCTTTCTCAGAAAACTTTGGGACAATAACAACAGAGCCAACAGCTATATCTTCAGAGTTTCAGAAAGAAAGGAGAGAGAGACTGGGACTGAAAAAGTACTACCAGATGTAATGTCTAAATATTACCCATACTTGGCAAAAGACATAATAAACCTACAGAGGCAGGAAACTGAGCGAACATCTGGATAAACACAAAGAAACCAATGCCAGGAAACATCATAATTAATTTTCTGGAAACTAAAAACAAAGAAATCTCAAAGGCAGCTAGAGAAACAATGCATTATTTATAGGGAAACACCAACTAGAATGACAGCTGACTTCTCATTTGAAACCACAGAGGCCAGAAGGAAGTGGCTCAACATTTTTCAAGTACTGAAACAAAAGAACTATCAGTGACAAATCTTATATCCAGCAAACATATCCTTAAGGAATAAAGAGGAATAATAAAAACATCTTGACAAACACTAAGAGAAATTTTGCTAGCAAACCTACCTTGAAAGAATGGCTGAAGGTAGTTCTCTAAACAGATAGGAAATGATGATTGTGAGGAAAATAGAATAGTTCAGTCAGGCCCCCTCATCTCCAGGCTGGTTGGGGGTGGTGCAGCACATCCTTTCTAAACCAGTTGTGTGGGGGTGGATTTAGTGCACATGCACCCATGTATCTTTTTAGTTTTGTTGCTATTGTGTGTTCTTGAGTTTGTGAAGCAGCAGCTGTATGGCAGAGCTCATGTCTAAAAATAAAGCATGTTTACTTTGCTGGCAGCTGCTCCGTTTTTCTTTGGACTTTGCCAGTAGCAGTTGAGTTTCTGAGTTTCTCTTTGGACTGCTTAGCTCTTCAACATGTGTGTGCTGTATAAAGACTCTTCTTTCTTCACCTATGGTTCCAAGGACCTTTTTCCTGTTACCTAGCTTGTAGACCTGTGTATGAAAGGTTTGTGACCCAGTCTGAACAACAGGCTTGAGGGGTCTGTAAGCTCCAGACCCAGCCCTAGCTCTACAACGATAAAAGGCTAAAGTCTTCAGAAAGGAGAGAACATCAGAATGGGTAAAAATAGAGATAAATTTGGTAGACTAGACTACTTCTCTTGAGTTTTTTTTAATAGACTTTTTTAGAGCAGTTTTAGGTTCATGGCAAAATTGAGAGGAAGGTACAGAAATCTCCCATACAGCTTCTGCCTCTACATGTGCATAGCCACCCTGCTATCAACATCCCCCACCAGAGTGGTACATTTGTTACAATTGACGAACTTATGTTACAGAACAGACTACTGAGAAACCAAGTGTCACTCAGAGGGTTGGAGAACTCAAAGATTTATTACACCAGCAGGCCCAGAGGAGTTCACACTCCAAAGTCTGAGCTCTGACTCCAGGCTTGCAAAGGGTTACATAGGTTACATTCTTCTGGGGTTGTAGGTTTCTTTTTTCAAAATCCACGGGGCAGGGTCTAAGCTGATACAAAAGCTGATCAGTGTTACAAAAGTAAAACAAAAAACAAAAATCGGAAGTACAGGTGCAGGTTTAAGTTTTTCTGGGCTTGTCCATATCACTTACATTGACACATCATTATCACTTAAAGTCCATAGTTTACATTAGGGTTGACTCTTGGTGTTGAATGTATTCTACTGGGTTTGGACATACAGAGTAGTTTCACTGCCCTAAAAAATCTGCTGTGCTATGCCTATTCATCCTTCCCTCCCCCAACCCCTGGCAACCACTGGTCTTTTTGCCTTTTCCAGAAGGTCATATAATTGGAATAATGTGGTACAGTTGTCCCTCGGTATGTGTGGAGGATTGGTTGCAGGACCCCTTGCAAATACCAAAATTGCAGAGGCTCAAGTCCCTTATATAAGATGGCATAGTATTTGCATATAACCTAAGTAATCCTGTATGCTTTAAATCATCTCTAGATTACTTAAAATACCTACTACAGTGTAAATGCTATGTAGTTTTTATATTGCATTTTATTTGTATTACTTTTATTGTTGTATTTGTTAATTTTTATTATTCTTTTTATAATGTATATTTTTGATCCATAGTTAGTTGAATCTATGGATGCAGAACCTATGGATACAGAGAGCTGATTGTATGCAGCCTTTTCAGATTGGCTTCTTTCACTTAGCAAAATGCCTTTAAGTTTTCTCCATGTCTTTTCATGGCTTGATAGCTCATTTCTTTTTAGTGCTGAATAATATTCCATTGCCTGGAGGTGCCACAGATTATTTATCCATTCATCTACTGAAGAACATTTTGGTTCTTTTCAAGTTTTGGCAATTACAAATAAAGTTGCTATAAACATCCATATGTAGGCTTCTGTGTAGAAGTAAGTTTTCAATTCCTTTTCATAAATATCAATGAGGACCACTGCTGGATCATATGGTAAGAATATGTTTAGTTTTGTAAGAAATTGCCAAACTGTCTTCTATTTGTGGCTATACCATTTCACATTCCCATCAGCAATGAATGAAAGTTCTTACTGCCAGCATTTGGTGGTGTTAGTGTTTTGGATTTTGGCCATTCTAATAGACGTGTAGTGGTATCTAATTGTTGTTTTAATGATGAACTAGGATGTGGGGCATTACTTCATATGCTTATTTGCCATCTGTGTATCTTCTTTGATGAGGTGTCTGTTAGGATCTTTGGCCCATTTTTAATCAGGTTGCTTTCATATTGCTGAGTTTTAAGAGTTCTTTGTACATTTTGGGTAACAGCCCTTTATCAGATGTTTCTTTGGCAAATATTTTCTCCCAGTCTGTGGCTTGTCTTTTCATTCTCCTAACATTGTCTTCCACCAAGCAGGCATTTTTAATGTTAATAAAGTCCAACTTTTCAGTTATTCTTTTGATGGATGCCTTTGGTGTTGTATCTAAAAAGTCACTGCCAAGTCTAAGGTCATCTAGATTTTCTCCTGTGTTATCTTCTAGGAGTTTTATAGTTT
>NW_007737091.1:25055-26511 GCF_000696425.1 Galeopterus variegatus
AGTTGCTCTAGCACCATTTATTGAAAAGGCTAGTGCCGAACCTGTGGCTTACTTGGGAGAGTGCAGCACTGGGAGCACTGAGGAGCTGGGAGCACCAAGGCCACAGGTTCGGATCCTATATAGGGATGGCTGGTGCGCTCACTGGCTGAGTGCAGTGCAGGCGACACTAAGCCAAGGGTTACAATCTGCTTACCGGTCACAAAAAAAAAAGAAAGAAAAGGCTATCTTTTCTCCACTGTATGGCTTTTGCTCCTTTGTCAAAGAAGAGGTGACTATATTTATTTGAGTCTATTTCTGGCCTTTCTATTCTGTTTGATTCATCTATGTGTCTATTTCACCAATACCACACTCTCTTGATTACTCAGCTTTATAGCAAGTCTTGAAGTCAAGTAGTGCTTATCCTCCAATATTGTTCTTCTTCAGTTTTATGTTGGCTATTGTGAGTCTTTTGCCGCTCCGTATAAAATTTAGAATCAGTTTGTTGATATCCACAAAATAACTTGCTGGGATTTTGACTGGGNTATAAAAGATTATTAACTATGGTAAAAGAGCTACTGTAAAACATAGAAAATTTTTATGTGACGCCCTAGGATTAAGGGAGAGCACCCAAAGAAGGAAACACTTGGAAGGGGTTCAGATCTCACTGGAAAAGGTGTGGTTCAGCCCACCAGATAGAAGAGAAGTTTGCTGGTTTGGCCACACTGGAGTTGGTCTGGAGTTGCTAGGCAACCTACAGACCATCTTCAGGAGTGTAGGCGGGAAGGAAGCCATCTGCAACTGGCATATGCGTATGCAGTAGAATTACAGGCACCACTGAGGACAGGAGGGCTTCAGAGCCCACAGGCTATCCAGGACCTTGCAAAGATGTGGGGCCAGCTAAAGTTTAGCCTCAGCCTGCTTCCACGAAAAGTTCTGGAGTATGAATGACATCACAGAGTTGTCCCACTTTGTTAGTCAGTTACTGGCTGCAGGGTATTCCCAAGGAGAAAATATAATCTCAGACATTTCCAGGGAAGATAACTCCCATAGTCAGTGACAATTCAAGGGAAAAGTATTCAGCTGTGAGTTGATACTAATCAACATTCACAGAGATAGTGGATGGATATACAGGCCGGGTAAAGGGACTTGGGGTATCAACAGCAATTATTGCTATAGCAGCTGACTAAAGAAGTTAGAAAAAGAACACATTAAAATAAAGGAAAAGATAAAGAATAAATTGTCAAAGAAAATAATCAGAAAACAGAAAAAGTAATAACTAATAAATCCAAAAGCTGGCTCTTGGAAAATAACCACAAGAGGTTTTTGCTGAGCATTATTCTGGTTGTGTTAGCCAATGCAATTAGTTAGATAAGAGAAAAAAATCAGAAAAATCAAAATAAGAAAGAAACAAGGGCCGGCAGGTGGCTTACTCGGGAGAGTGCGGTGCTGATAACACCAAGGCCATGGGTTCGGATCC
>NW_007737091.1:27047-27642 GCF_000696425.1 Galeopterus variegatus
CTCTAGGCTACCCTCAAGCATGTGAAAGAGTGCAGCAAAGTCATAGGAGCTGCCTATCGAATCCACAGCTGACTAAGGCACATGAATAAGCCCAGTTAAAACCAGAAGATCCTCCCAGTCACTCACAGATTTATGATCAATAATAAAGAATTGTTGTTTTGAGCCACTAAATTTTGCATTGTAGCTAACTGGTACAATATGATTGCGTACTGGAAGCCTCCTAGAAAATCTACTAAAAACTACTACAAACAATAAGAGTTAGCAGAATACACAACAGATATGAGAAATCAATAGCTTTAATACAGATACATAAAAAAACCAGTTAGAAAATGCAAGAAAGGTTCCATTCACAAAAATAAAAAATGAAAAGAAAAATATACCTAAGAATAAACTTTTAAAATGTACAGATCTTATATAACAAAAGCTTTAAAATACTTCCAAAGGACACAGAGAAGACTTAAACAAATGTGTTTAAGAAGACATGTATTAATAGAAGACAATGGCATAAAGAAATCAATTCCCCCTAATTTATAAATTGAATATGATCCCAATGAAAATGCCAACAAGGGATTTCAAAGTTCATATGTAAAAGGAA
>NW_007737091.1:28535-41937 GCF_000696425.1 Galeopterus variegatus
CATGGGAAAACAAAACATTACTGATTTGTTCCAGTTGAGTAGCCAACTGGAAAAATAAAATGAAGTCAGATCCCTATTTCACACCATATACCAGAATAAATTTAAAATAAATCAATACCTATGTAGAGGAAAATAAAATCATGAAGTATTAAAATAAAACATGAAAGATTATTTCATAATCTTAATTCAAAAAAAATGTTTCTAAATATGACACACTATTCAGAAGGTATAAAGACTGATAAATTTAACTAATAACAAAAACTTCTGCATGACAAAAACACCATTAAGAATATTCAAAAGACAAGTGACAAATTGAGACAAAATATTTGTTACTGATGTCATTGCAAAGGAGCCAATCTTCCTAATTAAAAAGCTCCTATAATTCATTAGAAAGGACCAAGTAGACTAACAATGTGAACAGATGGGCCACAGAATAGAAAACACAAATGGCACTTAAATATATATTTTAAATCCCTGCTCTCGGATGCCATAAGAGAAACACAAATTAAAAACACACTGAGAGTTCTGGTCAAGATGGTGGAATAGACAGTTCCCAGCGTCACTCTCTTCCACAAACCAACCAATTTACAACTATAAAAAAGCAACAACAGCCAGGCTGGGGCCTCTAGAGCTCGGAGGAGGAGAAGGAGATACCTACAGAGTGCATGAAGGTGGGAGAAGTCATGATGAGAGAAAGAAAAGACCGCTCCAACCATTTTGTGCCATGCCGCTTTAAGGCTGGAACTGCTGAGTGCATGGAGCAGGAGCTGGCAAAAGCCACAGCTGTGCCCTTTGGACAAAGTGGCTTTGAGGTGGCAGAGGAGAAGGGGGCCTTGGTGGCCCCCAGGCCAGCAAGACCACTAATTGGGTTCCCATGGACCCACACAGGATGAGGAGCCAGAACAACTGGAAAAAAGGAGCCACTCGGAGGCCAGTGAGTCATCATAAGGGACCAGCACATGACCTGTCCCATGGGAAGTGTTTGCAGCACAGGTGGTGGGGGAAACAGGCCCTCCAGGAGAACACTGGGGCACAGCAAGGACAGCAGACTGGCACCCCAATCAGTGCAGGACCACTCAGAGGAGACTGGTCAGGAATATAGAATTGCATGTCTGGTCAGGAATATAGAATTTCATGGGGTGCAGTTTGATGAAAAGACTCAGGCCCAGATCAGAGTTTCTACACAAGTCAGGTGCACTGGGTCTCTGGAGAGGTGGGAGTAGCTACAAAGTCAACCATTAAAACCTGAGCTGCACAAAAAGGCTTCCCTAGGGAAACAGCAGCAAAGCAGCAATTTAGTTCAACCACAGAGCTCAAGTGCTGGTCCCCACAGGAAGTTCCCCCATTTTAGAAGTAAACAAAGGACAAAAAATTAGTTCAAGCCCAGGCACAACACCAGCACCTCAGGGCCTGCCCAGGGACCTGAGGTACGGAGCCGGAGACTGGACCCCATCCCCCACAACCAGGCACACCACCAGCACCAAGGAGCCTGCCAAAAACATCGCCTCCATGTGGGTGGTTCACCACAGCCACCACAATAACCACATCTGCCACAGAAGCAGCTAGACACCACAACCACCACACAGATGGTCCACAGCCACTGGAGTGCATTGACACAAGGAGAGTCACCAGCAGAGACCAAAGAAAAGAAGAGGTTGTCTCTCTCCACAAAGCCCATTCCAGAGTGACAGAAGAAGCATCTGCTCTATGATAATATTGGGGGACCTGAACACACCTCTCAGAATTGGACAGATTGTCTAGGCAACAAATCAACAGAGTAACCATTACTCTTTCAGAAAGAGAGAAAAAATCTAGGGTAATTAGGGGAGGAGGGAGGGAGAGCGGTATGGGGAGAGATTGGACTAGAGCCTAAAGAATAAGTATGACTTGTAATAATATATATGCTAGTAATATTGATTTGATCAACCTATGTTAACGTTGAACCCCAAAATATGCATAATTAGTGAGTCAATAAAAAATGTTTTTTAAAAAAAGATTCTAATGTTGAACCCCAAAATATGCATAATTAGTGAGTCAATAAAAAATGTTTTTTAAAAAAAGATTCACTCTCCAAAAAAAAAAAAAAAAAAAAAACACTGAGATACTAATTTTCACCCATCGCATGAACAAAATCTAGACAGTCTCACTCTCCAAAAAAAAAACCACACTGAGATACTAATTTTCACCCATCGCATGAACAAAATCTAGACAGTCTGACAACACACTATGTTGACAAGGTTGTGGGAATGGACACCGTCATGCACTAAACTGGGGGAACACGGGAAGGAGGGAAGCAAGGTATAAACTTCTACAATCTCTACGTGTGGCGATTACACCATATCTATCAAAATTATAATGAACCTACCTTTTGATTCAGCAATTCTACTTCCAGAAATTTATCCTTTGAATGTCCTTACACATGTGAGGAGTATGTGTAAGTACAGAGTAATATAAGCTATAGAACCTTTTATATATACATAAAAACCGTAGTATTAATTACATTATGAACTCCATAATCAAAAAGAAAACTGGGGATCCTCGCTCCTGACTGCGGGGGAAGCGGTAGGCGCTGGCTCTGGCGGGCCCCACATTCCTCAGGGCGGGAGGGTCTGTTCCAGGCTTGCAGAGCCCCAGACTCGCGGACCGCGAAGGTGAGAGCCGAGGCTGCAGAGCGCGGAGGGAGCGATCGGGGATAAACTTCCGCTGCACCTGGCGCCGCAGGCCGGGTCCGAGCTGGAGGGGAAAGTGAGAAGCCCCTCCTTTCTGGCCTTCCAGGGAGCAATCCATCCTCAGGTTTCCACGTTTCTTTGTTTCTGCTTCCTTCTCTGATCGTCTGAATCCTACCAATCCCTTCCTGCCCACCTCAAATTCCAAAGAAGCGCCGTGACTTCAGCCAGGCCGGGTAATAGTGTTAATGACAGTAATAACTGTCATTTGTGAAAGCTTGTCATGTGCAGGGCCTATGTGACACTCATACAGAAATGTTTACATTTTCTCCCTGGATCCTCACAACCACCTTGTGAGGTAGGAAGTATCCTTAGCCCCGTTTTACAGATGGAATATTGAGGCGCAGAGGGATGGAGCAACTTGGCTAGGATTTGCATAAACAGCAAAGCAGAGCCGGATTAGAGCCCAGATGGGTCCAACATTTGAGTGCTTACTGCGTTCGCCATTATTCTAAGTGCTTTACGAGAACAATTGCAGTTACCAAAGAAGAAACTGAGGCAAGGTCATACAGTTAGTGGGTGGTAGACCTGGGAGTCACAACGGGGCAGCTGTGCTCTTAACCACCACCTACCTCTTTTGCTTTCTTTCTGACACTTCTTATATGCAATTCAGCACTTGATTATAATGTCCTGCATTGTTTCTAATTGTTTTAATTTACATCGCATATTTCCTAAAAAGATCATAATCTCCCTGTGGCAGAAGTCATGTAGGAAGAGCTCAATAAAGTAATGTTGAATTCAGATGAAACAACCCAAAGAGTTTGTGAGAAATTTCACAATCTCACCTCCGAGAGTAAAAATCTGTGTCTGGGCCCAGGGGCTCCAGGCTACAGACCCTCCCCGTAGCTCAAGAGCCTCTCTCCTTCCTACCAACTCTTGCCTCAGTGTCCTCACCCTGCTATTAAATCATTTATTATTATAATAAAAAAAAAAAAGAAAACTGGGGCTAACCCCGTGGCTCACTCAGGAGAGTGCAGCACTGAGAGCACAGGCGCTCCCCCCACGGGTTCAGATCCTATATAGGGATGGCCGGTGCACTCACTGCCTGAGCGTGGTGCGGGCGACACCCAAGCCAAGGGTTGCGATCCCCTTACTGGTCACAAAAAAAAAAAAAAAAGAAAGAAAGAAAATTGGATCAAGAAAAACCTCAAACTACAAGGACTAGATAGCAAAGACTATGGGAATGCCATGAAGCATGTCGCAGGCAAGATTCTGAAACAAGGGCTGGCCCGTGGCTCACTCGGGAGAGTGTGGTGCTGATAACACCAAGGCCACAGGCTCGGATGCCATATAGGGATGGCCAGTTAGCTCACTGGGTGAGCGTGGTGCTGACAACACCAAGACAAAGGTTAAGTCATCTTTAAAAAACAAAAAAAGATCCTGAAACAAATGTTATTATCTATTTTCTTTACATTTCCATTTCGGTAACTTTACTATAAAATGGTTGTTATTTGTCTATTTTTAAAATCCCAAAGTTACATCTATTCTCACATTGTTAAGCTTCCTGCTTATACTGATACCAAACGTCTCACAGGTGCCAAATCCTAGCAGTGATTTTATGTTAATCCATGCAGAAAAATAAGACACATTGCATGAGTAGAAGAGGACCATTAACGCACAGATAATACACGCACTGGCCAAAAGAACTGGAGAAACTATTTACAACTACAAAATAGTTACTCACAGTAGTACAACACTAAAAATACATGAAAGTCCATCAATAGAGGAATGATTGAATAAAACATGGTACATCTGTACAATGGAATATTATATGAAAAAGAAAAATCTCTGTATTTGCCAATTTGGAAAAATTACCAAGATATATGTGTTTCAGTGAAAAAAATTAAGGTGCAAACAAGTGAATGTATTACTTTTGGTGTCCAAAAAATGGACAGAGAAGATTATATATTTGCAAGCATAAGTGTGGGATTTTTTTTATTTTTAATTTCTTTAAGGACACACCAGAAACTGGGAAAGTGCTTGCCTGTTGTGTTCATGGGGCGCAGTTCATGGGGGAAATGAGGCAGATGAGGAGCAGTACTCTACCTTGTTATGCTTTCTGACTTTTGAACCCTGTTAAATTAATACCTACTCAAAAAAAATTTTTTTTAATTTATTTTAAATTGTACACTTGAAAACAACCACTAGATGGGGCAATTTCTTCATTTGAAAAGCATGAATGCACCGTAAAACATTCAGTCAACAGAAACGAAAGCTGGATGAAACTCTCTGTTTGCCTGAAAACTTGAACATCTGTTTATTATGAGTATCTAAATTTCTAACCCTTTCTGAGCAAAAAAGTGACAATCTCAGCAGTGGAAAAGTCAGGATTTCAGAAACACTCCCAAGCACTCCAAACCCCTAAGCAACATGCATATTTGATTGTGTATTTTCTATCTTTAAATACAAACTTCCACATTTAACAACCTTGGTAGGTTAACTAAAATACTATTTGTTTTACGGTGAGATATAAATCATACTTAATAATGTTTCCTGGTATTTTCACAGCTATAATTCCTCTTTTCTGTCTTCTTGGGTCTGTAAGATATGGAGATACAGTAAATATTGTCCCTACACCTCAGACTGCAGACAGAGGCCTGAAGGAATGAAGACATTTGTCAGGTGCTGGGGTGGACGGCTTTACTGCTGGAATTAGGATTCGGGCCTCACATGCTGAGGGACATCTTGGGGACAGCTGTGGGGGCAGCATTGAGGTACAGAGAGGGCCCAGCTCTGTACCTCATCCAGCAGCCTCATTGATGGAGTTTGGATGTATTGTCCTCCCAGAACTCATGGAAATCTGATCCCCAGTGTGGCAGTTGGAATCACGGGGGGCGGGGGGGAATCCCTCATGAATGGATTAATGCTCTCCCTAGTTGGGGGGGGATTGAAGAGTGAGTTCTCGCTCTATTAGCTCCCACAAGAGCTGGTTGTTTAAAAGTCCCTGGCATCTTCTCTCTCTCTCTCTCTTGCTTCCTCTTTCTTGCTTCATCTCACCATCTGATCTTCTTGTACCTGCTGGCTGCTGCCACTTTCCACCATGAGTAGAAGCAGCCTGAGGCCCGTGCCAGATGCACCTGTCCCAGAATCATAAGCCAAATAAACCTCTGCTCTTTATAAATTACCCAGTCTCAGGTATTCTGTTATAGCAACACAAAACGGGCTAATACACCCACCACATCATCTCACTTATCTATTGGTGTTCTATATAGGATTTAGCTTGGAAAAACAGTCCTATTATGAAGAACAAGCTTGAAAACCTCTGAGCTAAAGCATGTCACCAGCAAAAACTAAAGCAAAAGATACTAGTTTCACTTTCCTGCAGAGAGGTGTGGAGGATGGGCATCCAGCACAAGAGAAACGCCTCTTCAGGGAGCCTGTCACATGGAACTAGGGCCAAACCACAAGGTACTAAGTAAAAAAACAATCAAATCATACATACTTTTTAGAAAGGCTAAGATAAGAAATGCTGAGTGTTAAGGAGGTGCCGGGGACCAGCCCCAGCACAGAGATTGTAAAGGTCCCCACTGGTAAGGGATCCCCCAAAAGGGAGGAAGGGCAGCATCGGCGATGGATGGACAGCAAACACACAGACTCAAGGGATCTGCTGAATGCTGACAGTTTATTGAAGCATGTACATACTTTTTATACTTTTTCTTAAAGGCTACATAATCATTAAAATAATCAATGAACAATATCATAATATCTCTTTGTAAATGACATATGTTCTAAGAAAAATAGCATTACAGTTTATTCCCAGAAAAGACAATTACAATGTCCTTTCCTTTGAGCAAGAACGTTACAACCCACTGGTCCCATATAATCATCACTTGTCATCACTTGCAATCATTACCAAAACTACATCCATGGCACAATAGACTTTCTATGACGTTATTAAAACTTGAATCACACCTACATCTAACTATTCTTTATTCCTAAATACACATTCTAAAAATTAACTTGCCTACAACTTAACTTCTATTTCTATTGTAAAACAAAAGATTGTACATTAACTCCTTCCAAGCATCCAGGCCAAACTCTCGGGCACCAGACAAGACAAATGCCTACATAGGTTCGTTGTCCCCTTCTGGGCCCCACTGCCATAAGCCATCTCCTGAAAATCCATAATCATAAGTATTATTAATATGATTAAATATTTTACTATAATTTTGAATCCCACTTCCAAGTCTCCCAGAGCGATAATTATGAGGCAGCAAAGAATAAAATATAATTAGGCATAGCAAGCACACAGAGCTCCAGAAAATCAAGGTGGAACGCCGGCATCTTCTCCCACGATGAGGCCTTGCCATCATTCTTTCACGATGAGGCCCTGCAAACACCGTGTTTCATTAAAAGATCTTTACCATACTTAGTCTTATGAGTGGGAGGCGCCCCCGCAAGGAGGATGCTAGCAACCGCATCTGTCATTCACTGGTGATAGGAATGGAAAATGGTACATCCACGTTGTTGAAACATGGATGAACCTGGAGAAACTTATGTTGAATAAAATGAGCAAAGCACAGAGGGATAAACACCACACGTGCTCACTCATATGTGGGAGCTAAGAGACAAAGGAAGGAAGGATAGAAAGACCACAGTAGTGCCGTGATCCAACAGAGGGAGGGAACACTCCTAGGGCTACAAAGTGGACTGGGGGGAGAGGGGAGGAAAGGGGATAATTGGGTGGTGGCACGGGGCACAAAACTAATTTCTGGTGATGGGTATGCCCCAGTATGAATCTGACCCTCACATCATGGGCAGGAGGGGTGAGAATTAGCTTTGTTTCTCATGAATATTTGTAATAAATAAATAAATAAAAAGTAATGGAAAATGGTACAGCCACTCTGGAAAAGTTTGACAGTTTCTTATGAAGTTAAACGTACAGTTTTCATACAACCCAGCAATCCCACTCCTAGATATACACCCAGGAGAAATGAACCCTTTTTTACAGAAAACAGCAACGACAACAACAAGCCTGTACACAAATGTTTATAGGCAGCTTTATTTGCAAACATCAAAAACTGGAAACAATCCAGAAGCCCCTCACCTGGGGAATGAGTAAATGAACTGTGGTACATCCGTACTATGCTCAGCGATAAAAAAGTGTGAACTACTGATGCACACAACAATGTGGATGCATCTCCAAGGTGTTGTCTTGACTGAAAAAAAAAGCCTATCTCAAAAGGTTCCATACTATATGATTCCAGTTTTATAACATTCTCAGAATGACAAAATTAAGTGACAAAGAATATATCAGTGGCTGCCAGGGGTTAGGGTTATGGGAACAGTCTGACTCTAAAGGGGAAATACAGGAAATTTCTTTGTGATGTCATGAACCCTGGTTGTGGCGGTAGTTATACAAAACTACACATGGGACAAAACTTCACAGGACTACACACACACACACACAGATGCTCTCCACTTCAAGAAAGAGGATACACAAATGGCCAGTAAGCACAAGAAAGTGCTTAGGGGGGGGGGTCACCATGGAAATGCTTACTAAAGCCACTTGAGATATAAGTATGCACCCCCCTGAATGGCTAAAAAATTTTTTAAAGATGACTAGTAAGGGGATCTTAACCCTTGACTTGGTGTTGTCAGCACCACACTCTCCCATGAGAGCTAACCGGCCATCCTTATATACGGATCCCAACCTGTGGCCTTGGTGTTATCAGCACCACACTCTCCCAAGTGTTCCACAGGCCGGCCCTTTAGAACTTGTTTTAAACAATGACAACACCTAATGTTGGCAAGGATGTGAAACAATTAGAACTCCTGTACCTTGTCATGAACATGTAAAAGAGTACAAGCCCTTTTTAAAAAGATCTGGCAGATTTCATGAAATTAAATATTTACATATCCTACGACCCAAAATTACACTCCTATTATCTACCCAAGAGAAATGAAATTGAATGTTCACAAAAATCCTTATAGAAGAATTTTCATATTAACTTCATTCATAATAGCTCCAAACTGGGAACACCCAGATGTCCATAGATAGGATAACCGATAAACAAACTATGCTCTGTTCTTAGAATGGAATATTACTCTGGTAAAAATGAATGTGCTACTGATACACATAAATGACATATATTAATCTAGAAAGCATTATACTGAGCTCTCTTGGGTCATTTGCTCTGAAGGAAGCCAGCTGACAAGATGTGAGGACACTCAAATAGCCTTATGAAGAAGTCCACGTGGGGAGGAACTGAGGTCTCCTGCCAACAGCCACATGAGTGGGCCATTTTAAAAGTGAATTTTCCAGCCCCAGTCAAGCCCTGGCCAACATCCTAATTACCACCTTATGAGAGACCCCAAGCCAGAGCCACCTAGCTAAGAGGCACTGAAATTCCTGACCCACAGACACTATGTGATACAAAATACTTAAAACGTTCACAAAAAAATAGAATTGAAAGATAATACAAATCCTTCCATGAACTTTTTGAAGTACCCTTGTATGTATTACTGTTTAGACTGCTAAATTTTGGAGTAATTTGTTACACATCAATAAATAACTAATATAAGTGGTATTGTCATGAACACACACAAAATTGGCAGACATGAACTAGTATCTTATATTAAAAACACTTTAATAGTATATACTACACCAAGAACAAAGGCATGAGTCATACACTTATAGCCCAGTAAATTATCACAAAGTAAACCCATGTGCACGATCCTGCTCAAGCCAAGGAAAACCACGTTGCAGTACCAGCTCACAGAATCCCCCCTCAGCTGCCTCTGTCCGGCCTGTGCCAGCCACTATCCTGGCTTTTAACTCCATAAATTATTTTTTACTTCTTTTGAATATTAAAGAAATGAAATTGTCCAGTAGGTATTTTGTGTCTGGCTTCTTTCACTCAATATGGCTAATGAGAGTTATCTCGAATGTCCATTGCACCTGTAGGCCAATCATTTTCATGGCTGTATAGGATTAAATTGAGTTAATGTGCCATCAAAACTATATTGAGTGAATAACTGTATCATTCCATTTATATTAAATTCTATAACAGATAAAACTAACCTATAGTGGAAGAGACAAAAAACACAGAAGAGTGGTTACCTCCGGAAGGGTGGGGGCAGGGATTGACTAGCATGGCCATGAGGGAACTTTCTGGGGTGATGGTAATGGTCTATATTTTAATAGAGGTTTGAGTTACACAGATATATGCATTTGTCAAAACTCAGAGAATGTATACTTAAGATTTTTGCATTTCATTGCATGAAATTTTACAGCAAATGAAAAAGATCTGAACACATATCGAAGTTCTGTTAACAGAAGGCATGCTGAACTTTTTAGGGGGGAGCGTACTTAGGTCTGTAACTTTGAAATGCATCCAAAAAATGGGACATGGTGGATAGAGGGATGGACAGATGAACAAGTATGTGATAAAGCAAGTACAGTAGCATGTTAGTGGCAGAATCAAAGTAGAGGATACAAGGATGTTCAATGCCAAAGTCTTTCAATTTAGCTCCATGTTAAATTTTTTTAAATATAAAGTGTTAGAAAAAAGTAGATAACCAGAAAGGGAATTATGAAAGGACCACTGTTTTCTTAAGTAAAAATGAGACCTTTGTTCACAGATCTTGGTTTCTAAATACTATTCTCAAATAACAGGAACTAGGGCTTCCTGCAGGAATGGCTGATTCTAGGACAGGGGCAGGGAAAATACAAGATGAGCCTGGAGCATCTTATAGTGCCAGGAAGTAAGAAATGCCCAACTAACAAAAGAATGGGACATGCCACAGGGACACAGGAGCCAACTGAAAGAACTCTAAGTGGCCAAAGCTGCAACAATTTGAGCAACAGGAATGCACTGTTGGATTATAATCCAAAACATCAAATAAATTTGAATGAGACCATATTGATATAAGTAAATGATTTAATCAATAAATAAATGGGAGGAAAGAGATAAATCTCCTGTAATAAAGAATTTGTGTGGCTACTCTCCCCTCCAGAGTGTGGAACTTAACTATCTCCACACCCCCACCCCTGCTTGAATGTTAGCTGCACTTAGTGAATTCCTTCCAAAGGGGGAAAAAGTCATTTTACGATGAAGAAACCTGAGCAGCACTGCCTTGGCCAGGTGACCATGGGTAACATCACCAGTAGTGAGCCACGCAGACAGAATGTACCTCCCAATGTGATGTGAACGAAGGGTGCTTCCCCTCATCACATTCTTCCCAAAACCCATAACCATAGTCTAGTCAGGAGGAAAACACAGACTAACCCAAATGGAGAGACATTCAACAAAATGCCTGACCAGGTATTCAAAAGCAACAAGTCATGAAAAGCGTAGAAAGACTGAGGAACTGTCACGGACCAGAGGATGCCCAGAGACGTGACATCAAAACACGTGATATCCTGGATGGAATCCTGGAACAGAAAGAGTGCACCAGTGGGAAAACTGAGAAAATCCAAATAAGGTCTAGCATTTAATTAATAGTAACATTTTCTGTATTAGTACGTTTCTGTTGCTTATAACAAAATACCTGAAACTGGGTGATTTATAAAGAAAACAAATTTTATTGCTTACAGTTTCAGAGACTAGAAAGTCCAAAGTCCAGNTCGAGGGCAGGGAGGAGGCCGGGAGCGCAAGGATGGATGGCGAGGGGAGCGTGGACCCAGCGGACGGCTCCTACAAGGCCAACTCTTTCAGATTCCACATGTAAGTAAGATTATGCAGTATTTGTCTTTCTGTGCCTGGCTTATTTCATTTAGCAAAATGTCCTCTATAGTTATCCACGGTGTCACCAACAACAGGATTTCCTTCTTTTTAAAGGCTGACTAGTAATCCTTTGTGTATATACCACATTTTCTCTATATATTCATCTGTCAATGGACACTTAGGTTGCTTCCATATCTTGGCTACTGTGACTAATGCTGCAATGAACATGGAAGTACAAATACCTCTTCAATATACTGATTTCATTTTCTTTGGATATACAACCAAAAGTGAAGTTGCTGGATCATATGATAGTTCTATTTCAAGTTTTTGAGGAATCTCCACACTGCTGCTCATAGTGGCTGTGCTAGGTAGAGTCCCACCGACAATGCACAAGCATTCCCTTTCTTCCACATCCTCGCCAACACTTGCTATCTCTTGTCTTCTTGATAATAGCCATTCCAACAGGTGTGAGGTGATATCTCATTGTGGTTTTAATTTGCATTTCCCAAATGATTAATGATGTTGAGCAGTTTTTCATATACCTGTTGGCCATATGAACGTCTTCTTTTGAGAAATGTCTGTTCAGGCCCTTTGTCTATTTTTTAATTGGGTTATTTATTTTCTTACTATTGAGTTGTTTGAGTTCCTTATATATTTTGAGTAGTAACCCCTTGTCAGATGTATGGTTCACAAGTATTGTCTCCTGTTCCACAGGTTGTCTCTTCACTCTGTTGATTATTTCCTTTGCTCTGCAGAAGCTTTTTCATTTGATGCAATCTCATTTGCCTATTTTTGTTTTTGTAGCCTGTGTTTTGGGGTCATTTTCAAAAAAATCTTTGGCCAAACCAATGCCAAGAAGCTTTTCCCTATGTTTTCTTCTAGTAGATTTAAGTTTTCTGTCTTCTTTATAAGTCTTTAATTCACTGTGAGTTGATCTTTGTATGTGCTCAATAAATTTAGCGATGGTATTATTGAGAGTACAGGAAAGCCCTAAACCTCTTGGTGATACAAAAGAAACTGGGAGTATTCCCAAAACTCACCTACCTTTCATCCTTTACTTTTCACTACCCATGTTCTAGAATTGGTTGGAGCATGCAAGTGGGGTGAGGAAGGGCTCCCAGGAGCTCTGCCACCCAAGGGCATCAGGACTCAAGGCATCAAGGGACATCAAAACTTTCCACCCATCCCTCAAAGAAAATGGTCATAACACATCACCCCAGAACTTCCCAAGGGAAGAGGGAAAGAAGGAAATTTTCTACATGCATAGTCAACAATCCTTTTTCCAATACACAATTATTTTTTAAGGTCGAGGAAAGTAATCTAAGAGGTTGACAATGCCCCTTAATAATGTCACATGGCGGACATAGCACAAAGCGGTACTATAATTGTCTTCATGCCTAGACCTGGGATGAGATGCTCTTGAAATATTTAAATGTTCTCAAAATAATTAAAGAGCCTTTACAGAATTGCCCATATCAAAAACATGCTTTGTTCTCATGTGATTTTTTTTTTTTTNAAGTCCAGGGAACACATCTGGTGAGGGTCTTGGTGGTGGCAACAGTGACCCAGGGGTCTCATAGGTAGAAAATGCTGGAGCAGAGAGAGAGGGACAGACTTTTCATGCTTCCCTTTTAAAGCCCTCAGAACCACGCCCCTGACCACCATTTTTAATCCATTCACTACAGCGTGGTCCTACAGTCTAATCACCTCTTCAAGGCCCAACCTTTCAACTCCCAGAGTGGTCATTGTGATTGACTGCTTAAGAAAAAGGAACATCTTCCAGAAGAAAAAATAGAGTTCTGGAGCCAAAATGCCCAGGCCCACTGCCACCTCCACACATGGCCAGGGAGAAAACAAACTAGATGGGACTGCATGAATGTAGCAGGAAAACACCTATATTTACAAAATAGGAAATTATCTGCCTGGTTTATGCATACATGTAATGTCATCCAACCACAAAAAGAAACAAAGTACTGATATTACATGGTAGTTGGTAGTTGTCAAAGT
>NW_007737091.1:43865-45755 GCF_000696425.1 Galeopterus variegatus
ATCTTTCTGCCCTCTCCTCTCCCACTGCTGGTGACATACACAAGAAAAACCACAAGCCCACAGCTCCCTTGCATTCCTTCACTTTACACTTTCTCTGAGCACTTGAATGCAACAACGTGGAAGGAAGCCACATATAAGAAGGTGGTTAGACCAAATGCCTTAGGGGTCTCTTCCAGCCCCAAGGGTTTTGATTTCATGTCTCTTCACTTCTGCCCATGTATTCAGCACAAACTCTCTGAGATCCTACTGGATGACAACCCACCATGCTGGGCTTGGAGATACAGCACTTCTCGAGAAATGACTTTCCAATTGAGGGCAGAGGTAGAGACTTCTATTTAAATTTAACACGCATGCAAGTTCTTGTTCTTACTCTGTAACATTCTCCACTTGGGGTGAATTGTGTCACCCCCATCCCCAGTACCTCAGAATGTGACTGGATTTGGAGATAAGGGCTTTACAAGGATAATTTAGTTAAAATGGGAGCCCTCATTCATTACAACTGGCCCCTTATAAAAAGTGGGAATTTGGAGACAAACAGGTACAGAGTGAACACTAGGTGAGGACACAGGGAGAAGACACCATCTACAAGCCAAGAAGGGAAGCCCAGAACAGATCCTTCCCTCACAGCCCTCAGAAGAAACTCATCTGACCAACACCGTGATCTTGAACTTCTGGTCTCCAGAACTCTTAGACAATAAATTTACGTTATTTACTCCAAAGTCACACATTGGAAATGACTGCTCTGGGGATCTGAAGACCAGAGGTCTCATCTCAGCTTTACCACTGCAAGCCTGGTGAACCCAAGCAGGCCACTTTTCCCTGAGCCTTTATTTCCCCCTTTACAAATGGGCAAGTTGATCCCAAGAGTCCCCTCCAACATGAACAACTGATGATTCCACATCCCCCTGCCCCGGACTGGGCCAAGAACTAACTGCGACGTCAGCTACAATCTAACAATGTTCTGACTCTGAGAAATTCCCAAGTTCCAGCATCGAAACAAATGGACATCCCCAGTATTCCTCTGGCCCTAACCACATTAGACTGTGACTTTCCAAAGGACAGGGCCAGGGGATCCCCCGCTCTCACGTCCTCAGTGCCGGCTGACAGAGGAATTGACCCAAGCTTCTTCTTGGAGCATTCTTAACGCTCTCAACTGCTTGTCTGGAGGTCTGGACCCTAGACCCAAGAAACATCATAAAACTTGGCATTAGAGTTTGCAAATACAAAAGCCACATCTTAAACATCACAAATTAGAACTGTGGTTTGGCAAAATATTTTTGTGCTCCTTTGAGGACCTGAAACTCCAAGAATAGTAGAAAACAGAATGTCTGGGATATTTATATACAGGTTAAGAGGCTCTAATCCAAAAATTCAAACTCGTAAACTTTTTGAGTGCTGACATGACACTCAAAGGAAATGCTCATTGGAGCATTCTGCAAATGTATTCTCCAAATATTCCAAAATCTGAAAAAATCCTAAATCCAAAATACTTCCCGAGCATTTTGGATAAGGGGTACTCAACCTGTAATGACAAAGTTGGCTGTGGGACCGCAGGCTGCCAGAGTCCTCAGACAGCCATGGTGCACATGGTGTAGAAAGCTGGAAGCCAGGAGTCACCTCATGCACTAGGCCTGACGCGATACTTCAGACAATGCAGACATGAACACTAGAAATTAGATTAGATTCAACACATCCACAATTCAACTCAATTTAAAATTGCCTCACATACTCTTGGTTGCAATAGAACTGCAGCCTTTGGAAGATAATCGGGTCATATCTGTCAGTATTTTCCATGTGGATATCCTTTGTCCCATCAGTGTCACCTCTAGGTCCAAACCCAGAGACATCTCTGGAGGACACCAGGATGCTCACTGCAGTATTGTGTAGGAC
>NW_007737091.1:46354-46949 GCF_000696425.1 Galeopterus variegatus
CTCTAGGTCCAAACCCAGAGAAATCTCTGGAGGACACCAGGATGCTCACTGCAGTATTGTGCAGGACAGCACAACCTAGACACAACCTGAGTGTCCACCCGTGGGGCATGGGGTAAATAAATTATGGTAAAGTCATAATTGATGCAGCTTTAAAAAAGAACGAGACGGTCCTCTCTGCCCTGACATGTAAATAGAGGTCTGCGGATTTCTGGATATCAGAGCAGATTTAAACACAGGTGTTCGGACAGCGTGACGGGACCTGAGCTGAGGGACAGGAAACTCCAGCCTCAAGTCCCCGTGCCATCCCGCTTTCTCGCTCTCCTTCCCTGGGATCCCGACCCTCCGCCCTCCTTTTGGGCTCGCGGGCTGTGACCAAGGAGCTCGCAGGCGCCGCCTCCGCCCCGAACGCCGACAGCTGTTCCCAGACACGTCGCTGCCCTCAACGTTGCCAACAAGTCCTCACACGTTTTGATCAATGGAGCCACCCGGACCTGTGGGCTGGAAGCCTTTGGCGGAGTTAAAAAAAGAAAGGGGAGAACGTTGGTTCCAGAACGGCGCCTGGCGGGGCTTCGTCTCAGAGCTCGCCTGTGGCGGC
>NW_007737091.1:51494-52040 GCF_000696425.1 Galeopterus variegatus
CTTCTTGCCATCTATTCTAAAGTGGGAATATTTGTAGCTGAGAATGAAAGCACTTCTATGAGTGAGCAAAACCATCAGTATGGAAATAAAGCATACTTTTATGTGAAGGTGCTTTGGTTTTGCCTTATTAAACAGGCATGTTTTTCTGGTGAATGTATGAGAGTAAGAAAGCTTGAAGTCTGTGGATACAAATTTCCACAGAGAAGGAAACTTGACTATATACTCAAATATTCTAGAAGTTAATTCCATGAAAAACACCTGGTAGTTTAGTACTTTTTATAATTTTTGATATGTTATTACACTGTATGTTTTTTCAGTTGTGTTTAAAAGAAGAACTTCTGGCAAATCACAGTTATTTATGCTTGAAAGACTTAGGTCGCTAGGGAGAAGCTTGGTGACATGCTTGGAAAAAATGAACTAGTGGAACCAATAGTTTTATAGAATCTCATCATAATATAAGGAGATGGTCTTAGGACTTTCCTTCCTGGAGTGTAAATTGGCTTGCTCTGACTGCTAATTCCTAGTGGTTAAAGGATGACAGTGCCT
>NW_007737091.1:54147-54400 GCF_000696425.1 Galeopterus variegatus
GTCC
The DNA here is from genome assembly GCF_000696425.1 of Galeopterus variegatus. NCBI lineage: Eukaryota > Metazoa > Chordata > Mammalia > Dermoptera > Cynocephalidae > Galeopterus > Galeopterus variegatus. The sequence continues at coordinate 54,152 of NW_007737091.1, forward strand.
TCCTAGAGATTTTTCTTCCTCCTCTTAATCTGTTAATAGAATGATCTGTTCTCTAAAATAGATAAAATTTATCCATTGGTAAAAACTGACCTGGGAAATATATGTGTTCAGTTATGGTCCTTCTCACATTAGAAGATCTTTGAATGATGAGAGGTGATACCTTGCCCCCACAACTCTCTTGACTACTGTATGTATTTTCCAGGGATCTTTTATCCACATTCTCATTCAGTGCATGAGCAGTGTGGCCAT
>NW_007737091.1:54945-58521 GCF_000696425.1 Galeopterus variegatus
CCAGGGATCTTTTATCCACATTCTCATTCAGTGCATGAGCAGTGTGGCCATGTCTCTACAAGTCTAAGACCAGAAACAAATATACATGGAGTCTTTTTTCTGATGACATTTGGAACTGTTCTGTTGTACATGTTCAGTGAAAACCACTACAAATAACTTTTGAAAATTGTCATTGAAATTGTAAATAAACAAAATCTATTAAAAAAATAAATAAACACAGGTGTTCACTACCCATAAAAATGGCAATAATAACATGAATAAGGCATAAACCCACGTGGACCCCCAAGAACAGGAGTGAAACTGACACTAGACAAGGGACATACCATCTGCTAGACCAGTGAACAGGCAAGTGGTAACTGACTTAGCAGAACAGAGAACGCTAAGACTACAGGGCCAGGGAAGCCACATGAAAGCTTGGAAAACAGAGGCTCCTCTGAAAGTAGCAGGATCCTCAAGCCCATCAAATCCTGAGGCTTTACTATCAGGAGAGGGTGGTGCCAGAGGGCAGCAGTGAGGCCCAACATTGGGAACCCTGGGGCCAATAGGAGAGCCCCTCTGCCAGGGCACAGCACCACTTACCAACATGAAGGGCACAGCCAGCCTGGAGGGGGGGCCTCCACATCATGGACACCTTAGACAACTTCCCAGCAGGTAGCCATGAAGTGACTTGTTCTAACAAAATCAGGGTATTTGAACATTTTTCAGCAAATAGAAGTCAAATGTCTTGAGAAAGGAGTGTGGTTGTCTAACCAGCCTAACGTCATGTATGGAGCATCACTGCTCACAGACCCTTCCCCTGCCTGGCTCCAAGATCCCAGGCAGCCAGGATAAGGACCTGTCTCTCACTCTCCATGCATCCATCCCTCAAGAGACTAAAAGATCCATCACTGGAGAAATCATCCTGTCCAAAACAAAACACTGGCACTGTCCTGCCAACAGATGTTACTCTGTGATCAAGAAAGCCTGTGACCAACATCCCTGCCCATTTGCAACCAGTTGCTTACTCATACTCTGAACAAACCTCCCCGGTTGACTAGACATGTAATGAAAGCCTCAAACACAAAAAGCAGCGGTCAAAAGCCTAAGCAGAAAAAAATAGAACTCAAATGAAACAAAGACAAAGCAGAGAAGGGAAGGGAAGACCTCAAAAATTACCATCAACTACTCGCAGAAATAAGAGATTTTGTATCCAGAAAACAAGAACAGATACTGTTTTAAAAGGAAAATAGAATTTAAAAGAACTTTTAAAAATCAAAACTATGACCACAGATATTTAAAAATAACTCAAGAAGAATTGGAAGATAAAGTTGAGAAAATCTACCAGGAAGTAGAGCAAAAAGGAATAGAGATAGAAAATAAAAAAGGAAAGGTAAGAAAATTAGAGGACACGGGCAGGAGGTCCAACATTTGAGCAGAAGGTGTTCCAGATGAAAGAATAGTGCATTTAACCGAAGAACGCAAGTTTCCACGTTAAAAGGGCCCACGCCACACCCCACACACTGGAAGAAAAAGAGACCCACACCAAGCCACCCTCTGATGACATTCCATAACACCAGTCTGAAAAAGAAACTCCTAGAAGCTTCCAGAATGGAAGGAGAAAAACAAGTCATCTATAAAGGACCAGGGCACAAAAGGGGTGAGATTTTTTAATAACAGCGTTGGGTACTAGAAAGCAATGGCATGAGGCTTTTAAAATTTTGAGGGAAATCTTATTTCCAGCCTAGAATTCTACACCCAGACCAACTTTCAGTCAATTGGACAGTAGACATTTGCAGACATGAGAATTTTAAAAATCTCAGAAAGTTAATTCCCAGACATCCTTTCTCAGGAAGCTACTAGATGAGAAAGGGCTTTATCTACGGCTGTGTAAGAATGCACCCCAAAATGTAATAGCTTAAAACAACAATGTGTTATTATTTTGGCTCACTGTTCTTTCTATCAGGAATTTGAACAGTCAGCTAGTGAGGATGTCTTGTCTCTGCTTCCCAGTGTCTGGGGTCCCAGCTCAGAAAAGCTGGGGGCTGGGGCAGTTGGGAATGTTGGCATCTCTTTACCTCTCTCTGTGTGGCCTCTCTACAAGCCAGCTTGGGCTTCCTCACAGCATGGCAGCCACACGCTGGTATAACTTTTTACATGGAAGCTCAGGGACTCCAGCAATGGGAAGTGGAAAGTACTTGTCCCTTCATGTCTCAGCCTGGAAACTGGCACACTGTCACTTCAGCCATATTCTGTTGACCAAAGCAGTCACAAAGCCACCCAGATTCAAGGGGAGAGAGACATAAACCACACCTCTCAACAGAAGTAGCATTAAAGAATTTGAAGCCTCTCTCATCCTCTACAAAGGGCAACCAAGAAACAGACATCCTAGGAAACCAAGTGACTTGACTACAGGAGACATGCAAAGGGAATTCCCAAGGTGATGGTGAAGAGACAGGCAGAGAGCCCAGACAGAAGGCGCAGAAGGTGGCCTGCAGGACAGAGGTGTCCATGGGGGCTGGGAGAGAAGAACTGCAATTACCTGACAGGTGTGACCACACTGAGACAAGTGGAACTGGTCTGTCCTGTGATCCATGTCTTCTGTCTTATCTCTATCAATCCAGTGCGGAAACCAGTGAGTGATGGATTTATAGGAAACAAAGCATAGGATTAAAGGGGATGGATGATAGGTATCTCCCTGGAAATCAAAGTTGTGACAGAAAGGAACTGAAATGTGGCCCACTTTGGGGCACAGCTGGGAATAATATTTGTATAGTCATAACAATGTGAACACTGGATACAGATTTAAGTAAAAATGGCGATACACTGATTTATGAAGAATAGGGAAAGGAAAGTGGTGCTTTAGTGAGAAATCTTCATATTCCCTAACAGGAAGCCAGTATATAATCAAGAAGTGGCCAGTTAAGCATGTTATTGAGGAATACGGGAGTAAATAACTTAAGAATAAAGTAAAAGAATCGAGAAGGGTTCCCCACAAGGAAAAGAAATGAGGGTGGGGCAGGGACAGCTGTTTTTCATTACAAACCCTCAGAGTATAATTATACTAAGTAGGCTCATACATTATATCAATGAAAATGAGAATTAAATTGCAAAAGAGCAACCTGTAGAAACAGAAAACATGGTGAGATTCTGTTTCTGTAACAAAGTAATGTTCATATGTGTATGTGAACAAAGAAAAACAGAAAAGGAGGTAGAAAAGGCTCTACAACCACACTAAAGCATTAAAAGTGGCTGGAGGACCAAACGTCCACAAACAGATGAGTAGAAATATGCTGTATGCACACAATGGGATGTTACTCAGCCTTAAAAGGGAGGAAATTCTGACACATGCTACAACATGGATGAGCCTCAAGGACATTACACTAAGTGAAATAAGAATCACAAAAAGACAAGCGCTGTGTGAATCCACTAATGTAAGGTCCCCAGGGTAGTGAAATTCACACAGAAAGTAGAACGATGGTGGCCAGGGGCTGGGGAAGAACAGAGTGAGGAGTTAGTATTTAATGGGCTCAGGGTGGCAGGTTGGGACGATGAAAAAACTCTGGAGCTGGATGGTGGCGATGGTTGCACAAGAGTGTG
>NW_007737091.1:60670-61601 GCF_000696425.1 Galeopterus variegatus
AAAAAAATAAATAAACACAGGTGTTCGCCGCCCATAAAAATGGCAATAATAACATGAATAAGGCATAAACCCACGTGAACCATCAATAACAGGAGTGAAACTGACACTACACAAGGGACATACCATCTGCTAGACCAGTGAACAGGCAAGTGATAAATGACTTAGCAGAACAGAGAACGCTAAGTCTACAGGGCCAGGGAAGCCACATGAAAGCTTGGAAAACAGAGGCTCCTCTGAAAGTAGCAGGATCCTCAAGCCCATCAAATCCTGAGGGTTTACTATCAGGAAAGGGTGGTGCCAGAGGGCAGCAGTGAGGCCCAACATTGGGAACACTGGGGCCAATAGGAGAGCCCCTCTGCCAGGGCACAGCACCACTTACCAATATGAAGGGCACAGCCAACCTGGAGGGGGGGCCTCCACATCATGGACACCTTAGACAACTTCCCAGCAGGTAACCCTGAAGTGACTTGTTCTAACAAAATCAGGGTATTCGAACATTTTCCAGCAAATAGAAGTCAAATGTCTTAAGAAAGGAGTGTGGTTGTCTAACCAGCCTAACGTCATGTATGGAGCATCACTTCTCACAGATCCTTCCCCTGCCTGGCTCCAAGATCCCAGGCAGCCAGGATAAGGACCTGTCTCTCACTCTAAGAGGCATTTAACTTAGCAGCGTGAATCAGTCGTATAACTTCGTATAATGTATGCTATACGAAGTTATTACGGTTACTCTGTGATCAAGAAAGCCTGTGACCAACATCCCTGCCCATTTGCAACTAGTTGCTTACTCATACTCTGAACAAACCTCCCCGGTTGACTAGACATGTAATGAAAGCCTCAAACACAAAAAGCAGAGGTCAAAAGCCTAAGCAGAAAAAAAAGAACTCAAATGAAACAAAGACAAAGCAGAGAAGGGAAGAGAAGACCTAAAAAA
>NW_007737091.1:63087-63362 GCF_000696425.1 Galeopterus variegatus
GAAAGTTAATTCCCAGACATCCTTTCTCAGGAAGCTACTAGATGAGAAAGGGCTTTATCTATGGCTGTGTAAGAATGCAGCCCAAAATGTAATGGCTTAAAACAACAATGTGTTATTATTGTAGCTCACTGTTCTTTCTATCAGGAATTTGAACAGTCAGCTAGTGAGGATGTCTTGTCTCTGCTTCCCACTGTCTGGGGTCACAGCTCAGAACAGCTGGGGGCTGGGGCAGTTGGGAATGTTGGCATCTCTTTACCTCTCTCTGTGTGGCCTCT
>NW_007737092.1:0-9302 GCF_000696425.1 Galeopterus variegatus
CACAAAAAAAAAAAAAAAAAAAGAAAAGAAAAAAGAAAAAGAAAAAAAAAATATATATATTGTGTTTCTAAGTTACTTAAACTAATTCCTTTCTCTGTGTTTGTTATACCACCAACTTGATATAAACTTAGATAATTTTATTTCTTAAAAATTATTTTTCTTCATGATAACATCTTGAGATTACTGCTTACCCTTCTAAAATTCCACTTAGTGGGTGTTTGCTTTCATTCAAAGAATTTAAGTGTATAAGAATAAGAGAACTTGGAATATTTCTGCATACCTATTTGCCTGTATGATTCATCTTCATACACTTTTTATTTATCTAAAATTTCTCCTGTTTGAAGTTTTGATTTATGGTTTGCAGTATTAAAGAAGTAACAGAGAAGTAGATAATGCCTAACAACGTAAGTATTTCTTTCATATGGTAATGCTATCATGTGGGTGGGAATTCTATAAGTAAACGTCAGTTTAATTTTATAATTTGTAAACTGATCCAGAATAGTAATATGCTTGATTTGGGGGGAGGGGTGGTGGCGGTGGCTGTTCAGTACTGGGATCCGAACCCTTGACCTTTATATTATGATTTTAGTTGTGGGTTCTTTATTTTTTATTTTTATTTTTTTCCTTTTTGTCTTTTTTCGTGTCCGGCAACGGATCGCAACCCTCAGTATCGCGCCCGTACCGGACCGGGACCAGCAACGGGATCGCAACCCTCGGCGCTGCGCCCGCACCTTGCTCAGCCAGTGAGCGGGAACCGGTCTGTATGTGGGATCCGAACCCTCAGCGGGAGCACCGCCACGCTTCCAAGCGGCGCACTGTAGTAGTGCGCCACCAGGCCGGCCCCTAGTTGTGGGTTCTTTAAAGAATATTTAAAAGTCAACTGTTTAGAATAGACCTTCCCTCGCTCCTTTCTTCCTTCCTTTCTTCCCTCCTTCCTTCTTTCTGACTGCTGGCTGGTACAGGGATCTGAACACTTGATCTTGGTATTATCAGCACCATCCTCTCCCAAGTGAGCTGAACAGCCAGCTGTGGACACCATATCTTAAGGCATATTTTCTGCCTTAAGGCAAAATTCTGGCATGTTGCATCTTGATTGCCTTTGTGCTTTTGCCTTTGTCTTGCTTTTATTGGAAACCATAGCAATGAGAGGTGAGATGTGGGTTTTAATTAGTCAGGTGATTAATGGGCAGAACCATAACTTGTGAAGTGGTGAAAAGTGGAAACTATCTGTACTATTTATCTAATGTTGGCTTAGATCTTGTAGGCCACCTTACTCAACAAATATTGTACAACTCTGAAATAATGAAGATACTGTACAAAATGAATAGAAGGCCAGAAGGAGTACTTAATTGTCTGCAGCAGACAGGAGAACCTCACAGAAGAGATAACTCTTAAATAATGAGTAGGAATTCACTAAACTGGCAAGTGGGAAAAGGGTATTTCAGGAAGAGGGGGTGGCCAGCAAGAGCACCAGAGATGGGAGAAGATTTTAGGTTATTTCAGGAATAAGTAGTTCAAATGGCTGAATTGAAATCTGTTGGGAAAAGTCATTAATCTTTCAATTGTTAAATTCCTGGCATGCTGTGATAGCTGTTGCCTGATAATTTTATTCGTTTTATCAAAGCATTCATATTGTCAGTAGGAAGAATTAAATCAAGTAAAATTTGTTTTCTGGGGTCCAGGAGGGTACCTTTAATTTGCTTACTGACTAAGTGACGTTGTAGCAATTTTTCATTCGTTAAATTTTTTCATCCATTCCATAATGCTCTTGTTTTGCTGAGAGAAATAGATATTTTTGTTTCATTCAATAATAATAGTAATAGTAATAATAGCAGTCTGCGCTCCAGCTGAGTTGGAGAAATTACAAAATTTTAACATTTAACGCAGTATCATTTTTAAGTGTGATCAAAGATCAAAGCTCTCAGTGCATGTGGTTAAATTTACTGAAGATTGCAAAGGAGCAGTGAAATTTTGATTTCACTTACTTCCCCCCTCCCCGTATCTATTTATTATCCCAGAATGAATCAAGTTATTGGTAACTTTTTGGGGGAGACAAACATGTATAAGAGGGCATCCCTAAATCATAACATCTTTTCAGAGGAAAAATATGCTATATCAGAAGAGACTAAATATGAGGGTACCTTGAAAAGTTCATAGAGAAAAGCAAGAAAGATAAAATTTTTTAAAAAGTAAAGAAAAAAAGTTGGTGGAAAAATAGAATTAAAAGATAATACAAACCTTTCCGTGAACTTTTTGAAGACTCTTCCTATTAAAGATAATGAGATATAACCAGAAGCTGATACTTTGTACTTTCTGTAAATCCTTTAAAATGTTAGTTGAAGTATTATGCTATAAATTCATTGTAGCTTACTTCCTAATATACTTATGTTGACATATTCTTTGTGGGGTGTTTGGAAGGCGATGTCTTAGTCAACTTGGGCTTCTGTAACAAAATATCATAGGCTGGATGGCTTAAACAGCAGATATTTATTTCTCACCCTTCTGTAAGCTGGGATGTTCAAGATCAAGGTGCTGGCATGGTAGGTTTCATTTTGAGGTTTCTTCTCTTGGCTTATAAGAAGCTGCCATCTCCCTGTGTGCTCATACGACTTCTTTGTGTGCACTATTGTGTGCACTGTGGGAGAAAGAAAGAGAGGGAGAGAGGGAGGGAGGGAGGTAGGATGTACATTCAAGCAAGCTCTCTGGTATCTATTCTTAAAAGGGCACTAACCCCATCATGAGGGCCTCATCTAACCCTTATTACATCCCAAAGGCCCCAGTCTCCAAATACCATCATGTTGAGGATAAGGGATTCAACATATGAATTCTGGAGGGACCCAAAGATTTAGTCCATAACAGAGAGTGATAAGAGTTTCTCATCAGTATTTTAAGTTTTTATCATTTCAAGAAAACCCCTAAAGGAAATGAATAGAAGATCTTAACAGCTTGCTTAATGTGATCAAAACTGGGCTAAGAAAAATCTTGTGGGGATTGAGGCCTTGTCTCCTTAATGTTGATGTGCTAGTGTTATACAGCTCTTTTTTAAAAAAAAATCAATTAATTAATTAATTTAAAATTTAATTTTACTTTTTTGCAGCTGGCTGGTATGGTGATCCAAACCCTTGACCTTGGTGTTAGAACACTACTCTAACCATTACAGCTCTTTTATATCCCTGTTTTGATTTTTCATTTGCACAGAAACTGGATATATTGGCAGTTTATTTCAGCTAAATGGAAGAACATTGTGTAAGCATGGGTTTTGTAACTTAAATCATTAAGGCAGCTAATTAGACCAGCAGAGTCAGTTATGGGTGTGCAAAAAAGCAAAGGAATGTTTGCAGGGAACCAACTTGGAAATCATGTAACAGTTGGAAATCAGGTCTTGGATGCCTTTTACCAGAAAATACCTGTTGGTTTTCATTTATTTATTTTTAACCTTTATTTCCCCTGTTGTGAGGCTGCCGCATGGAAAAGGAACCAGAACACCCAACTGAGAATTTAAAAGGGGTTTTTATTGGCTGGCCAGCGACTGTCCCTTCAAGAAAGTTTTTGGAAGGGAGCAGCCCTGAGTTTAAGTTTAAGGGGTCTTTTAAAGGCACATAGTCACACAGGCAAAAAATCATATAGTCACATACTTATAGTTACACACATACATACATACCCTCCTGGCATGAGGAGGGGGTTCCGTGAGGCCTAGTGCAAGCTGATAACAGAAGCTGAAAGAACCCAGTTAATCACTTAGGGACAGCAAAAACTTTCACAGGGCGGTTTCTTCCTTAGGTTGTCTAGATACATCCAGATACAGCTCTTGGTGTTATCAGTCAGAGACAGCGTAGGTGGGAAACAGCAAAGGCAGACAGAACTTAAAATTTTTCTAAGTACAGGACAATTTTTAACCTTCAATTTTCACCACAGGTGTTGGGGGGCTTTTAAACAAGAACACTTTTCAAACAGTAAAAATGGCATAAGCTAAATCAATCTACCTTGTCACACCCCTTTATGAATTTCTTGGCATAGAAATAAAGAAAAGTTTTATTTGTCCAAGGATTGAATCTTATGCATAATCTTCTGTTTGAAATTATTTTCTATCTCTTGTAAAACTAGCTTAGTGTGTCTAGCTACACTGTATGATAATAATAACTTCACCAAGGTAGAGACAAGTTAGGAAGGTGGGGAAAGTACATGAATTGTTTGGAAATCTGCAAGGGAGAGTCCCCCCTTTTTTTCTTTTTCTTTTTAACTTACTCAATTATTTATATCAGATGAATTCATGGATATCGATTGATTGGTGGCTGGCCAGTACAGTGATCCGAACCCCTGGCTTTGGTGTTATCAGCATCACACCTTTCCAAGTGAGCTAACTAGCCAGCTCAATATTTATTTGGTACTTTGGGTTTTAACCTGATACTACTTTATTTTTTTATTTTTATTTTTTTTGTCTTTTTTCCGTGTCCGGCAACGGATCGCAACCCTCAGTGTCGCCCCCGCGCTGGACCGGGACCGGCAACGGGATCACAACCCTCGGTGCCGCCCCCGCGCCTCGCTCAGCCAGTGAGCGGGAACCGGTCTGTATGTGGGATCCGAACCCTCGGCAGGAGCGCCTCCGCGCTTCCCAAGCGGCACACTAGCGAAGTGCGCCACCGGGCCGCCCCTGATACTACTTTATTTTTTTATTTTTATTTTTTTTGTCTTTTTTCCGTGTCCGGCAACGGATCGCAACCCTCAGTGTCGCCCCCGCGCTGGACCGGGACCGGCAACGGGATCACAACCCTCGGTGCCGCCCCCGCGCCTCGCTCAGCCAGTGAGCGGGAACCGGTCTGTATGTGGGATCCGAACCCTCGGCAGGAGCGCCTCCGCGCTTCCCAAGCGGCACACTAGCGAAGTGCGCCACCGGGCCGCCCCTGATACTACTTTATTTTTTTATTTTTATTTTTTTTGTCTTTTTTCCGTGTCCGGCAACGGATCGCAACCCTCAGTGTCGCCCCCGCGCTGGACCGGGACCGGCAACGGGATCACAACCCTCGGTGCCGCCCCCGCGCCTCGCTCAGCCAGTGAGCGGGAACCGGTCTGTATGTGGGATCCGAACCCTCGGCAGGAGCGCCTCCGCGCTTCCCAAGCGGCACACTAGCGAAGTGCGCCACCGGGCCGGCCCTGATACTACTTTATTTTGTGCTCAAATTGTTTTAGTTTTGGCCACCAGGAGCTCTTTTCTTTCATCTGACTTCTGTACCCCTTTGTCATAATTCCATCAGTGTTTTGTTTTGTTTTTGGAGCACATCCTTACTTTGTGGCGGTACTAGATTCTCCAGGCTTATCTTGAATATTTCCTGTCCCAGTCCTAGATTCTGCCATTTCACTAGGGAGTCCTGGTTCCTTTTATTGGAGAATAGTATTAGAAAACAAGATCTAATTGCTAGGTGTGCTTATTGCTTTTAGGCCCTCTCAGCTGGCAGAGCAAGGAAGTACAATGGGTGTATACTAGCCATGCACATACAGAAATGTATCTGCACCAACAGTGAGAAATTTAGCTCCAGCCGTCTGCCATCCATTTACTGAATTGTTCATACCGGTATACATATATAGCTATATGAGAATTGTTAGCCTACACTCCTGTGAGAACTTTATCAAGTAGGGTCCAGTGTTTATGTGCAGTTCCTTTTGCCTTTATTTAGTCTTATAGATGCCCCCTTTTCTTCCACTCAAGGCTGTTTCATACACAGTTATCCCTTCGTATCCTCAGGGGATTGGTTCCAGGACCCTTATGTATACCCAAATCTGTGGATATTCAAGTCCTGCGATCAGCCCTGTGGAACCCACAGATATGAAAAGCCAGCCCTCTGTATACCAGGTGCCACATCCCAGAATACATTATTTTCCATCCATGGCTGGGTGAAAAAATCTGCATATAAGTACACCCACGTAGTGCAAACCGTAACTGAAACTTTGTACCCATTAAATAATAGCTGCACATTCTCCCCTCCCTCCAGCCCCTGGCAACCAACATTCTACTTTCTGTCTATAAATTTGACTATTCTAGTTACCTCATATAAATGGAATCATACAATATGCATATTTGTCCTTTTGTCTGTTTTGTTTCACTTAGCATAACGTCTTCAAGTTTCATCCATGTTGTAGCATGTATCAGAATTTCATTCCTTTGCAGGGCTGGCCAGGTAGCTCAGTTTATTAGAGTGCAGCCTTTTAATATCAAGTCTGGGGGGTTGGATGCCTACACTGGCCAGCTGACAAAAAAATTTTTTTTCATTTCTTCTTAAGGCTGAATAATATTCCATCGTGTGTATATTCCATATTTTGTTTATCCATTTATCTGTTAGTGGATGTTTGAGTTGTTTCCACCTTTTGACTATTGTGAATAATGCTGCTATAAACATGGGAGCACAAATCCCTGTTTGAGTTCCAGTTTTCATATTTGGCTATTAAAAATTAATTTTAAAAAGGCAAAGCCTTCTTTCCATCCTCAGAGATGATGCTCTTAAGTTTGATATGTGTCTTTCTAGATAATTTTTCTATACATTTATATATATAGATAACTATGTGGATATATAATATTGGTTTATTATTTAATACCAATGGGATATTAATCATATTTGTTTCACATACTAGTTTGTCTTTTTATGTCCATGTGTGTTGAAATACCCACATGTAAAAAAACTTGTTCTTTAAATTCTGTAATTTGGATATAGCATAATTTATCTAGCTATTCTCCTATTAACGAACACTTAAGTTTTGCAAGTTGTTGTCATTACACAGAAGATGGAATAAACCTCCACTTGTGCATACATTTTTGTGCACATTTATGGATGTTTGTGATGGAAAGATACCTGAGAATTACCTTGCTGAGTCAAAGGGTTTGCACTTATTAAACTGATAAATACTGCCAAATTCAGTACATTTTTGAACTTTTCCTGCTGTATGCGTTCTGCTTGTAACATAGCATAAAGATGTGAATAAGATATGCAGATATATTTAGAACAAATATAGAACCAAAGTAGAAGTTGCCTTTAATTTTTTTTAGTTATGGGAAAAACATTTCATGATACAGAATTGTCTATGCAAAGTAAAATATTAAATTAAAAAATTTTTCTTCTGTTGAAGCAGATCAGCAATGGAGTGAACCAGAAAGATGTTAGCCCTTCTTAAAACTGAAGCCATGAAGTGGCGATTGAGCCATTTTTAACCTAGGGGACACTTTTGTTTTCCTTATTATTTCACAGACTCCTTTGGATCTTGAAGAGTTTTCTAAGTTACATAATTTTGGAATGAGGTTTGGACTTGCTCCTATTTTTTTTTTTTTAAGTAGCATAAAATAGCACATTACATGAGAACCTGATATTTAAAACTTTAGCTTCTATGGAAAGTTATGAAACTCTATGGTTTAACTATAATACTCCCAATAACAGTAATGAACTTTGACTGATATAATCAATTGCAGTTTAAAATATTTTTTACGAAAATGTGTTACAGTTAAATCTTGTTTAAAATGTAGACCTTAAGGGGGCCAGCCCGGTGGCGCACTGTGCGCTCCCGCCGAGGGTTCGGATCCCACATACAGACCGGTTCCCGCTCACTGGCTGAGCCAGGTGCGGGCGCGACACCGAGGGTTGCGATCCCGTTGCCGGTTCCGGTCCCGTACGGGCGCGACACCGAGGGTTGCGATCCCGTTGCCGGTTCCAGTCCCGTACGGGCGCGACACTGAGGGTTGCGATCCGTTGCCGGACACGAAAAAAGACAAAAAGGAAAAAAAAATAAAATGTAGACCTTAAGAATTTAAGGGAAACACATGAGCAAAACATTATAAATTTGACAGCCAACTGAGGAAAAGGACAGTTAAGCTATTTCTAAGGGAAATCAGATTGCATTCACCTTTCATGCACTTTTGCTAGCAGCCATCATATCTCTAATGTTTTTCTAGCATTAAGAAATGACTTCCATCGATTGGGTGAGTCAAGCTCTCCCCGGCAGAGCCTAAGCCGCACCAGACAAGGGACGGACATTCATGGCGAATGGGACCTCTCCTCCCCTTCCGCGTGCNTTTTTTTTGGTTTGTTTTTCCTTATTTGGAAAAATAGAAAGTTTTTCTCCTCCCCATAAAAAAAAAAAAAAAATTGCTGGTTTGTGAAATTCAGAAGTCTGCGAACCATTGTTATAAAGTCTTTTCCCAAAAGGCTAAGAGAATCCTGGCAAGCATGGTTTTTACACATCCCTCCCATTTTGTCAAAGTGAGGGCCCATAATGGCAGAAAAATCCAAACATCTTAAAAATAGTAATGATTTACTTAGATTCTGTACATTTTGTTTAATTTAATAATAAAAATTTCTGCCCCATTTTTACTCTCCCTCTCCTAGTTTTATTTAAGGCTTTGGCCATCTGAACTCTGTGATTTTATTAATTTTTAATTTTATTTGTTCATATGAAGTATGATGTTTCTGTTTGTTTTATCAGAATATCTAGGAATTGAGATTTGTGTTTTGTTTTTGACCTTAAAATGAATTCATAAAGCTATGCTTGTTTATTCATTCATCAAGCTTTTGTTGAATGCTTATACTGTGTGTCAGTTACTGGATATAGAAAACAGAATTATTTTCTATTGTGCCCTAATGGGAGGAGAGGNAAGAAATGACTTCCATCGATTGGGTGAGTCAAGCTCTCCCCGGCAGAGCCTAAGCCGCACCAGACAAGGGACGGACATTCATGGCGAATGGGACCTCTCCTCCCCTTCCGCGTGCCAGCCCCTCGCCAATCCTCCCTGCCTGTGGTGGCGTGTGGAAGGAAGGGGTGCGGAATCCGCCCGACCTTGCCCCCCTGCCCTCTGCCTCACGGCGTTGGCGGGGAAAGGATGCCCTTTGCTTGTCTCTCTTGGGTCGTGCCTTGTTGGGCGGCTTTCCCCAGGCCTTTGCGGTGCTCCTGGAGCGCTCCAGATCCTCCCTCAGGTGCCCGAGGCCGCCCCGTTCTGGTGGCCACCGCAGTGCTGCACTGGATCTAAGGAGATGGAGGGGCGGGGGGATGGGCGTCGAGGCGGTGAGACGGGTCCATTGCCCCGCAAAGGAGCGTGTGTCAGCTGCCCCACTTTGCACTTGTGGGGAACTTGGCCGGCAAGACCAGGGACAGCCAGTGTTAGGAAGGAAAAGAAATGAAATGACTTTCCAGTATAGCTGTAAATAGATAGTTTTAATTTAAGTTAGCCTTAAAAAATGTACTTATTAAAAATAAAATTCAGCCTCTACATATCTTGTTTTAATTGTCCATGGTTTTTTTTCCCCCCACAAAGCAAGTGAGTAGTA
>NW_007737092.1:11519-13909 GCF_000696425.1 Galeopterus variegatus
CCCCCCCAACTCTTTTTTTTGGTTTGTACTATATTTCACAACAAAGGCCTTCTGTTTGAAATTACTGTTGTATGTTAAATTATTACAATTGGAATTATTTTATACTTTGTGTATTATTAAATCTTCTCACAAGATCTAAAACTTCAAGCTCTCACAAAATATAAGTTTGAGCATTAAAGTTCCATTATATTTTTTCTACCAAATGCAACATTTTTCTAAATCTAAAATTTGTGGTTCTCCATGTGCAATTTTCAGAACCTAGAGTATTTCCATTGATGATTGAAACCAGTACATTTTTCTTGACCATTTTTACTTAGTAATAACAATCCTTTGAGTGCTACATATGGGTATGGAGATATTCCTGAGACCTGGTCCATTTCTGCTACTACTTTGTAAGTCATAAGGTGCTTTCATTTACTATCAGCCGTTGTAAAGAATGGTAAGAAACTATACTGATGGGTAGTTTGGGGAAATATTTTATTTTTCTATTTCATTAAAGGGAATATTTTTATTAGATAACACACTGATGAGTTAACCATTTTTTTCCCCCTTTTTGTCTTTTTTACTGACCAGCAACGGGATCGCAACCCTCGGTGTTGCGCCCACACTGCGCTCAGCCAGTGAGCGNGTTATTAAATTTGGAATGCTTTATAGAAACAGCTCTCAATTTCCTTGTCAAAATAGCTCACTAATAGCAATAGTTTGCTAATAGCAATAGTAGCTATGCCAAATTATTCTATTTCTAGACTTCTTTGTCAAAACACTGATTGTCAGGAACTAAGGAGTCTCCAGGTTATGAGCTTTGTTAATGAAGATAAAATATTAAATAGTATGTGCTTTTGGTAAAAACACCCATTGAATAAAATGTAGTTGTCACCTTTTTGTCCTAAAGGCAATTCTGTAAGTGGCAAAGGATATCAGTTTGAGACAGTAATTTGAAAATCTTTCATCCCTCTACCTTCTTCCATTTTATTTTCTGAAATCGTACGTATTCTTCAAAGCTCAGATCAAATGCTTGTTTCTGTGTAACTTCTTTATCATACTAGTCGGAAGCCTTCTCCTTCCCTGAACTGCTAAAGCTTCTTGCTGAGTTGTTTTTAACTCTTCACATGTTATGGATTTCCTCCAATGGACTGAGAGTATTTGGTTTATATCTGCTATGTACAGAATCTTTATGAAGTAGGAGGAAAATTTTCATCACTTAGGGACAGAGAGGTTTTCCTTTCTTACTCTGTGTGACTTGCCCTGGGTAACACAGTATTAAAGCTAGAAACAGTTGCCAAATCTCCCAGTCTCAAAATCTTAACCTTAAGGGCAAAGTATTTGGATTTTAAAGTCTGATTTATACTTAGTTGGATGTAGTATAAAGTGGATTTTTTGAGGGGGGCGGTGGTAGATACTACTGGGCCAAATAGATGGTTTCTCCAGTACTGACCCTCTTGACCTAGCAAAGGGTGATTGGGTATGACTCATGAGCCTGGTAGCAGGCTCTCAAGCCAGGTTAAACCTTAAAAGGTCAAAATTCAGGGAACCAGAGAGGTATATTAATTCTGAACAATAAAATATTTTGACAGCATCTACTGACATATAAGGATAGGATCTGCTATTTCCTGGGTGGTCTAATGTAATTTCTATAAAATAACGAGAGATCAGCACAAGGGTGTTCTGAGTAGAAATGTCAGTAAACTTTGTGATTATTTGAACACTTAGTGCTAGCAAGGCAAAGTGCTAGAAATGGTCTCTGCCCTCAAGGATCTCAAGATTCCTGTAAGTTGATTTAGTTTGTGCTTCCTCCCAAAGACTCAATCACTTTGGGGAAACTGAGAAGGCCTAACACAAATGGGAAAGGTGAGGAAGATTTAAAAAAAAAATAATGTCATGAAAACCACATTAATTGAGTTAATACACTTACATGTGAAAGGTATTGTAGGGCTTCTTTTGGCATGAAAACAAGAAAAACTCAATTTCAAAATGTTTCAAAATGCCTCTGTGTCCTCAGGGAATATGAGTGATGATTTCATTATCTAATCATAGCAGTGAAAATGAAGGACTGTGCAAATTGGTGTTGGGCATGTAATTACCAAGGAATTGCATCTGAGCCCATCCCTGTGTGTTCTCTTGGCATCTGTGCTCAGGGCCAAGTTAGCAAATATGCCCTAAGGGGCATGGGACTTGATGTTTTTGTGGACAGTGAAACAGTTGAATGGTGAAAATTGCTTAAAACTGGATATTACAGCAGTGTGACTCCCTTTATTTTAGCTTGCTAATTGTACTTTGAGAAGATTCGAAAAGAGAATGAGTTGTTTTATTGAATCAGACAAATTTATTTTGACTTTTTGTAGCCTCCATTGATTCAGTTTGTTCTGAAGCAGACCTTAGGTTCAGAATCT
>NW_007737092.1:15032-15755 GCF_000696425.1 Galeopterus variegatus
TTTTTTTTTTTTTTTTTGCCAAAAAACTTTTCTAATTTTTACTTTATATTTTACGATGATTATACTTTTTGTGATAGGAGTTAGGCCTGGAAATGAAGGTATCTGTTGATCCAAAGACCTTCCTCTAGCAAGTTAAGGACTTGTAGAAATACAGCTCACCCAAGTGGGGGTGGAAAAATGCCTAACTATCTAAGATCCTTTAATACCATTTGCGGCAAACCCATTATAAACCCTTCTCTACTTTTGGTGAATGGAGAGAATTGCTGCCCTTGTGCTGTCGTAGCCTCTCCCCCCACACCACCAGGAGGATTTAGTAGTAACCACTTTGCTACTTCCAAGAAGCCACCAATTGATGATTATCACTAAAGATTCTAGCAGCCCCTTTGCAAGGACATATTGCAGTGTCATTCATAAACTTTAAGCTAATTTGGTAGATAAACTATCTTGGAAGCAGTTTCATGAGTTTTGATTCCTGTTTCCATTTTCCTTAATGTGATCGTTCTTCTAGTTTTTTAATATGTTATGCATAATTAGTATATGAATTATAGGCATGGTGGAGATGAGGTGGGAAGTTTCTGTTCTCTGCTCTCCCCTCCCCCTCACTTCAGATCTTTCTCAAAGCCCCAAAGTATATTTCAAGATCACTCTTCTCCGGCAGGCCTGGTGGCGCACTGCTACAGTGCGCCGCTTGGGAAGCGTGGCGGCACTCCCGCCGAGGGTTCG
>NW_007737092.1:17886-22406 GCF_000696425.1 Galeopterus variegatus
GGGGCCTTGGTGTTATCAGCACCGCACTCTCCCGAGTGAGCCACGGGCCGGCCCCAAAGAAGAAATTTTTTTAATTACCCATATCTTCACTAGAAGTAACTGCCGATAATGGCTTATTTTGGTAAACTTTAGAGAAGGTCATAAGTATACAGCTTAGTGATTTTTTCACAAAGGGAACATAACCGAATAACCAATACCCATTTAGGAAACAGAACTTTACCAGCACCTCAGGAGCCTCCCCATGGTTACCAAAAGTAGCCTTTATCCTCACTGGTAATAGCAAAAATTAATCTTGCCTGCTTTTTAGCTTTATATAAGTATAATCATATAATACATACTCTTCTGTTTTCTTTTGCTCAACATTATGTTTGAAAGATTTATCCATGTATATGTACTCTTGTTCTTTGCTGTATAATGTTCCATTGTGTTAATGTATCACAATTTATCTGTTCTGTTGTTGATGATGGGACATATGGATTGTTTCCAGTGTTTTAATGCCTAAATCTCTTATGGTGTTTTCTGTTGTAAATATTGCTTTGTATTTGGTATTTTAGCCAGTTAAGGCCTATTCTTGGAATGTTTATTATCCTCTTAAGTGAATCATCTTGTGTAAAAGCTAGAAAAACTGTTATTTCTTAACCCACATCCTCAGAGTGTTTTTATTACTCTTGGCAGACCCAGAGTTAGTTTTTTCTTCTAAGTTTGAGGTCTTGGATCATTGTTACTGGCCAAGGGAGACTAGTTGCTGTTCCCTTTGCTGACCGTCATTCAGATCGTTGAGTTAGAGGAATTGTTGGAGAACAAGTTTTCTGGTTTTGTGGTTATACCAGAACTTGGCTGCCGTTCTGGTTTTCAGTGAAGAGAGAAAAATGTAATCAGAAGCCTTTGGGGGTGGGTTTGGTATCTGAGCTGTACCTGTCAAGTTAAGGTGGCTCACACTAGTGTAGGAAAGTGCTGAAGAGCAGATTTCATACTGAGGGTGGATAAGAAATCCTGAACAGCTTGGATGCATATGCCTGAGTTGTTGCTGAGCTTCTGACAGTTGTATACTGATGTCTGTTTTTTACCTACTATAGCAGTCGAGTGGGATGTCATGGCCAGCTCCTCGGACAGTGAAGATGACAGTTTCATGGCTGTGGATCATGAAGAAATTGTGCTGGAAGGGACAATGGAGCAAGATGAGGAGCCCCACCCAGTACTGCAGGTTGAGGAGGCTAGACATAATAGGTCTATGTCAGAGCTGCCGGAAGAGGTTTTGGAGTATATCCTGTCCTTTCTCTCACCATATCAGGAACACAAAACTGCAGCCCTTGTCTGTAAACAGTGGTATCGACTTATCAAAGGTACTGTGGAAAGGAAAAAGGCTTCTTTATTTTATATTTCATTAAGTGATTTATTTTTAGACTCCCAATTTCATTTTCTCTTTTCTCCCTAATTGTGGTTATAAAATTTAGTATTAGACAATTAACACTACATTTTCCTTTTTTTCCTTACCCTGGTTAGTTTTATGAACAGCTTGAATATTACCATATTTAATCATGTTTGCATTTTTAAAATGAGGATTCTTTTTAAAAGCTATATTCTTAGAGTTGATCTGGTAAATTGTACTATTCCTGAATAGGCAAAGTGGGGATGGATATGGGGTAACAATAATAGCTGACACGAATATAGATTTTACCATGTGTCAGGCACTGTTGTAACTGCTTTACAGTCTCATGGCAGACTATGAATAGGACGTACTCTGTTTTACAGGTGAAGAAACTGAGTGAGGCACAGTTAACTAATTTGCCCAAGGTCACACAGGTAGCAAATAGAGGATTAAAGACTCACATCCAGGCAATCTGGCTTTGGAATCCATGCTCTTAGGGCCAGCCCATGGCTCACTTGGGAGAGTGTGGTGCTGATAACACCAAGGCCACAGGTTCGGATCCCTATATAGGGATGGCCTGTTGGCTTACTTGGGAGAGCGTGGTGCTGGCAACACCAAGACAGGGTTAAGATCCCCTTACGGTTCATCTTTTAAAAATAAAATTAAAAAAAAAAAGAATCCATGCTCTTAATGAGGATACATATTGTCTCTAAAGTAGCTAATTTTGGCATTTCCCACTTGATTTTATATCTAAGCAGCATAGGCCCTATGCATATCTTTTACTCTTTAAAATGTGTTTTTTCTTTTTTTTCATCCATTTCCTAATAAAGATTTTACATTTTAGCTAAATGTTGAGGTTGCTGTGTTTTTAATTAACAGAGAGCCGTTATTTGGTTTCATTTCATTTCAAGTGGAAAGGGCCCGTTTTTTGTCTGAAGGTGACCATGCTAGTTGAATAACCATTGATCAAAGCGAGGGCTAATCAATTTGTTTTTTCTTGGTGGGAACAAGGCAGCCAAATGATGACAGAGAAAAATCTTTTGATTAGAATCAGTCAGTTTTAAAATCTTTTCCTTGCATTAGGGTGTTCTTATGGGGACAGGGTTTTTGTCAAAACCCAAAGTCCATCCGGAGGGCTAAGGACCAGCTCTGTTGAAACTGCTTGATGGGCCCTGTGCTCATTTGATCACAACTCGTAATACTGGTACGCACAGCCTGCTTCTGTTTTCTGAGGTAATGAGCTCTTCAGGAGAGATTGGCTCCTTGCACTATGGAAATACATGGTTTTCCCTCTAAAATAAAGGTGAGAAAATCACAGGTGAAAGGCTGTGATCTAATCAAATAGGGGTATATGAATTTGTCCTTAGGTTTTATTTGGCAGTCTTATCATCTTGAGTTTTTTATTTTTTATTTTTTATTTTATTTTTTTATTTTTTTTGTCTTTTTTCCGTGTCCGGCAACGGATCGCAACCCTCAGTGTTGCCCCCGTACCGGACCGGGGACCGGCAACGGGATTGCAACCCTCGGCATTGCTCCCGCGCCTCGCTCAGCCAGTGAGTGGGAACCGGTCTGTATGTGGGATCCAAACCCTCGGGCGGGAGCGCCGCCACACTTCCCAAGCGGCGCACTATCCAGTGCGCCACCGGGCCGGCCCCGTGTTTTTTAATAGAGAGGAACCCTAACCCAGTATTCACAGTCTTAAATCTTGTTGTGGAAGTCACTGCAAAGATAGTTTTGTTTGTTGGTTTTTAATTTTAATAGAGTTTAATTTTTTAGAGCAGTTTTAGGTTTACAACAAAACTGAGCAGAAGACAGATTTCCCATGTCCTCACTACCCCCACATATGCATAGCCTCCCCTGTTGTCAGCATCCCCTACCAGAGTG
Source organism: Galeopterus variegatus (assembly GCF_000696425.1). Taxonomy (NCBI): domain Eukaryota; kingdom Metazoa; phylum Chordata; class Mammalia; order Dermoptera; family Cynocephalidae; genus Galeopterus; species Galeopterus variegatus. The sequence continues at coordinate 21,140 of NW_007737092.1, forward strand.
GTCCATATGTTATAACTGAACCTGTATTGACACATCTTTTTCATGGAAAGTTCGTAGTTTACAGTAGGGTTCACTCTTGGTGTTGTGCATTCTATGGGTTTGGACAAATATATAATGACAGGTGTCCACCATTATAATAAAAGTTCTCTCATTTTATAAAAAAGTTTCCTTAGTCTCAAATTCATCATTTTATAATTCATTGTAAGCTAATTATTATTTCCTTGTTTAAGATGGAGAATGCTTGATTGCCATGGTCTTACTGCAGATATTTACAGAACACCTGATGTATTCCAGACACTGTTTATCATACTCTTTTCACAAGGCTAGATTATCCCCCAGTCCCTTTGCTTTGGAGTAATTAATACCAATTATCTTGATGTGTTGCCTCATGATATAACATAAAGGGGACTGGAGTTATAGTATGAACTAATTTTGTAACTTCAAGCAAGTCATTTAACCTCCCTGAACCTTGGTAAAATGAAAAGATTGAATCTTCCAGTTTCGAAATTCTATGATTCTGTTTCGTTTCTTTGAATGAAAATCAGAAATTTGGAGTTCCTCAAAGAAACTTATGTTTCATAAAAGTGGTAAAACAGTTAATAGACACAGTTTTAATAATTTGACCTACAAGTTAAATGTCCAAGCTGAGGCATTTGTTCTTTTTGTCCACAGGTGTAGCCCACCAGTGTTATCACGGTTTCATGAAGGCTGTCCAGGAGGGAAACATTCAGTGGGAGAGCCGAACCTACCCTTATCCCGGAACTCCAATCACTCAGAGGTTCTCACACAGTGAGTATTTACTGTGAAAGCACATCCCACTCTGCCTGTGGTCATGTTTCTAGAAACTACTTTAGAGCCATGTATTTTATGTAAACTTTTAATGAAGCGAAGGTAAATAAGAGTTTATATTAATTTTATAATCCGAACTAGGGAAAACTATGAGCCTAAAGATATTGTCGATACTTTGTTAATAATTTTATATTCTGCTTTTTCAGTGGATTTTTCGATACTCTGTAGAGGTCAAGGTATTATGCTTAGAATTTTAAATATTTGACATCATGTTAGAGGAAAACAAAAGAAAGGCATACATGAGGGCATTTCTTTTTTTTTTTTTTGTCTTTTTTCGTGACCGGTAAGGGGATCGCAACCCTTGGTGTGGTGTCGTCCACACCGCGCTCAGCCAGTGAGCACACTGGCCAGTCCTATATAGGATCCAAACCCGCGGCAGGAGCGTTGCTGCACTCCCAGCGCTGCACTCTCCAGAGTG
>NW_007737092.1:22597-41332 GCF_000696425.1 Galeopterus variegatus
TAGAATTTTAAATATTTGACATCATGTTAGAGGAAAACAAAAGAAAGGCATACATGAGGGCATTTCTTTTTTTTTTTTTTTGTCTTTTTTCGTGACCGGTAAGGGGATCGCAACCCTTGGTGTGGTGTCGTCCGCACCACGCTCAGCCAGTGAGCACACTGGCCAGTCCTACATAGGATCCAAACCCGCGGCAGGAGCGTTGCTGCACTCCCAGCGCTGCACTCTCCAGAGTGCGCCACGGGGCTGGCCCCATGAGGGTATTTCTGAAATCCTGCTTAGGGAGTAGCCAGAATTTAATGCTAAGTCTTATAATGACTATTTATTTTAACATAGTATATGTTCAGCAAACACAGAATTTGACTAGAGTCACACAAAAATTTTGAGTGTAAAGAGTATCAATTATAAAATACAAATTTAAGTAGTAAAATTATAAGTAAAATATTCTGGCAAGGGCCGGCCCGGTGGCGCACTGCTACAGTGCGCCGCTTGGGAGTGCGGCGGCACTCCCGCCGAGGGTTCGGATCCCACATACAGACCGGCCGCTCACTGGCTGAGCGAGGTGCGGGTGCAACACCGAGGGTTGCGATCCCGTTGCCGGTCCTGGTCCGGTACGGGCGCGACACTGAGGGTTGCGATCCGTTGCCGGTCACGACAAAAGACAAAAAGGAAAAAAAAAATTCTGGCAAATAGACATAATTTAGAGTTTTTTGAATTATTCTAGAGGGCTGGCCAGTTAGGTCAATTGGTTAGAATGCAGTGTTATAACACCAAGGTCAAGGATTTGGATCCCTGTACTGGCTAACTGCTGAAAGATTTTTTAAAAAAACTTAAAAAGTGAATTATTCTAGAATTAACTCTGCATTTTAACTGATTTTTATAGATGCTGTTTTATTCTATTAGTGATTCCTATCCTTCTATCAAAAATGAGATTGAGGTGTGGTTTGTCTTAGGCCAGTAAAGGTGTGTTTTTTAGTGGTTCTTCTTAAAGAAAGCTCATTGAGGGAAGGCTGGAAGGGAGGTAGGGAACCGAGAATGGGGGGACCTCTTAGAAAGCTCTCATAATTATAGTGGTCCCCTCTTATCTGCAGGGGATACATTCCAAGACCCCCAGTGGATGCGTGAAACCGAGGGTAGTACCAAATCCTGTAATATACTATGCATGAATTTCTTTTTCCTTCTTCAAAATTTCACAGATAGAAGATTCATTCTTACTGTAGATCTTAGCAACTTCAGAATACAATTTTTTTCTTTCTTAAGTCAAGGACTTTCACCATTTTACTTAAAGGATGCACATGACAACTTCTCTTTGGCATATCTGACTGGCCAACATAGTGATGCTTTGGGACCATTATTAAGTAAAATAAGGGTTACTTGAACACAAGCACTGTGATTCCATGACAGTCAATCTGATAACCGAGATGCCTACTAAGTGACTAATGGGCAGCAAGTATACAGTGTATACAGTGGGATATGCTGGACAAAGAGATTATTCACATCCTGGTTGGGACTGAGCGGAAAGGCCTGAGATTTCATCACACTACTCAGAACAGTATACAATTTAAAACTTATGAATTATTTCTGGAACTTTCCATTTTATATTTTTGGACCACTACTGGCCACAAGTAACTGAAACTATAGAAAGCAAAACCATGAATAAGGGGGGGGGGGGCGGACTACTGTATACTGCTTTTGTTATATTACTTTCCCATTCAAAAACTTTCAGTGCCTGTGGATTGCCTACACGATAAAATCTAAACTTAGGTTGGTCTGATGGTAGTGGGTTATCAGAACTTATTAACATTAATGTCACTAAAGTTCGTATACAACCCTCAACTGCTAAATTTGACTGGCTTTAAAAAAAGAAAAGAAAAGAAAACCTAAACTTAGTCTTATTTTCAGTGCTATCCTTAAAATTTGACCTATGCCTAAATTTACCGCTTCATCTCCCAACTTTTCCCAAGAGCTTGCCTCTTCAACAGGTAGTCACTAAACCTTGCCATACTTGATTTCTCCCTTCCTGGAGTATTCCCATCCACTTGGCTGAATCCTGCCCCTCCTTGAAGACTCAGTTGAAGTTCTAACTCCATCATGAAACCTTTTCTCAACTCTAGCCCATACCAAAATTTTTCCTATTTTGAGCTTTAATAGATATTTTCTGAAATACTAATTTGGTACTTAACTCACATAGTTTTTCGTTGTTAGCTGATACGTATGTGTCTTTTTGAAAAAACAACTACATTTTGAACTCTTGATGGGTAGGAGTGTGTATTGGTTATCCATGTTGCATAAAAAATTGCCCCCAAATTTAGCAGCTTAAAACAGCATTTGTTATCTAAGGGAGTTCCTGAGAGTCAAAAATTTGGAAGTGGCTTAGCTGGGAAGTTCTGGCTCAGGGTCTTTTATGAGGTTGCAGTCAATCTGTCAGCCAGGCATGTGGTCACCTGAAGGCTTGACTTTGACTAGGGGATCTGCTTCCAAACTCACTCAAGTAATTGTTAACAGGAGGCCTCAGTTTCTTACTGCATGGACCTTTCCATAGAGCTGCTCACTTGGCAGCTGGCTTCCCACAGAATGAATTATCTGAGAAAGAAACAAGAGACAGACACCAAGGTGGAATCCATAGTATCTTTTACGACCTAATCTCAGAAATGAATACATCATTTCAGCTGCATTCTGTTTGTCACACAGGGATTGATCAAGGTGTAAATACCAGTAGGTGAGGATCATTGGGGGCCATCTTAGAGGCTAATTCCCCCAGACCATATGTTATACTCTTGTATCCAGAGGAGGATTCAACAAATAATTATAACTCATCGTTGTCTTTGAATTAGACCTAAATAGATCAAAGGAACGGGCCAAACTATTGTTGTGTTTTCACTTCTCTCAAGGAGCTATTTTTACTTGTGCTGTTGTAAACTGCCTAGAACAGTGGGTCTCAAAGTGTGATTCCTGGACCTCTGGGAAAGAGGGCATCCATGAGACCCTTTCAGGGACTCTCTGAAGTCAGAATTGGCTTTATTTGGTTGTTTAAACTGTGAGTGTGTGACAGCGAAGAACACAGTGATTACTGGAATCGTTTAATGCCACTGCCTTGATTTATGCTAAGACTTCACCATTGCTTTTGCACTGTTAGCACCAATGTCAACAACATGAAGGCAAGTATTATTATATAAAAGATAGTTTTGAAAGGTTCTCAAGTATTCTCAGGAATCCACAGACCACACTTAGAGAATCACTGGAATAGGCTGTAAATGAATCCTTGCTGCGAATATTTAATGAAGTATAGGAGGATCCAAATTTGATCCAGTGTTTATTGTTGAGAGAGGGGTAACTTCACTTACATAAAGATAATTAGAGTAAGAGGAGACATAAGGTTCCTGAAGACTGTTTTTGAAATAAGTAGTTTTAGAACCCTAACTGAGAGAAATTGAATGAATCTGGGTAAAATAGAAACCAGAATAGGAAATATTCAAGGGCAAATAATTGTCACAGCAACAATGTAGTTTTCTGATGAGAAAGGATAAAAATATTTTTTAATTAACTAGATTTTGAAAATAGTATTACCACAAAATAGAGGCAGTTGCTTAAAGGGGAAATGGAAAGGAAGAGTCCACAGAAGTTCAGAGATTAGTGGGTTTGGATACTTATCTATACTTTAAAAAATATTTCAATATTTACTTAAGATCCAAGAGAAGGTGTCGTAGATAATTTTCTCAAAAAGTCTCTGTTTCATTGTCTCTGACTGTCTCTCATTGTCTCTTTTTGTCTGTCTCTCACTGTTTCTTTCCATCTGTCTCTGCATACTATCTGACTAACTGGAAAACTGAACAAAGAAAAGGACAGTTTTCAAAATAGGTTAAAAACAAGGAATTCCTTTAATTTCTTTCCTTAGCTCCTTCCTCTCTCAGTTCTGTATTTCTCCCTTGATCTCATTTTCTTTCTTATCCCTAACTCATGCTGAGCTTGAGATCCACATTTCTAATTCTTTGCTTATGTTACCGTAGAGATACATAGATGTTTCATATGCAGTCAGCTAAAAGTAGAACTTAGTAGTTCCCCCAAAGCTTTCTTCTTTCCCTTGTTTAGTTAATGTTGTTTTCATTCTCTCAGTTACACAAGCTTGAAATCTTGGATTCATCCTCAGTTCCTCTCCTTCTCCCTATTGAACAAGAGCCAAATCCTGTTGATTCTGTCCTATCTCTGCAATCTCCCTCATATCTTTTTTCTTTTTTCATTACTCTAATTTACGATCTAATCATTACATCTTTTCTAAATCATCACAGTACACTTCTAAATCATCTTCTTTCCTTTTTTCTCTCCTCATCTGAACCTGGGCTATACATTGTTGGCAATCATCTCTAAAACTGGGAACAGTGCCACCTCCTAGGGCATTTGAAAATGTGTAAGGTCATTGTTTATTTTCTTGACTGGAAAACACTACAAACATTTAGTAGGCAAGGGCCAGGGATGCTAAATATCCTACAGTGAGTGGGAAAATCCTACACACACAGAATTGGTCTGCCCCAAATGACAGGAGCCCATGTTGGGAAACACTGCAGGTCTGAAACAGAACCATCCTTTCATCTCTCTGCCAAAAACCTTCAGCCTTTCTGCACTTCATGTAGATGTTTCCACTCCACCTGGCCTTCAAGGCCCCAGCTTTCCTTTTCAGCTTGACTCACTGCTGCATCTTTATGCCACCAGGCTCTAGTCATACAACCCATCTTGTAATGTCTTAAACTTCCCACTTCATGGCTTTGCTTGGAAGCCCTGATTTTATTCTCCGCACAACCTTCTTTACCCTCCTATTCCATTTTTATCCAAGTGTTTGCCCTTTTTAATTGGCTGAAAGTGTCCTGTCCTCTATAACTCATCTCAAAGACAAAGCCAAAAGCCACATTCTTCACAAACTGCTCTCAAATTACCCACCATGGAGATTAAGCTCTTCCTCTGTTTGTACTCCTTTAATACAATGTTTGTATCTTCCTCATAGTATCTGTTACCATCTGTCTTTTACCATTGTTATCTGTGTATTAGAGGCTGCATGCAAAAAAGTAAAGACCTTTGTACTTGGGATTCAAGTTTCTTGGCCTTCTGACCCACAGTTTCTTCATCTGTAAAATGTGTATGACAAATTCTGTTTATGTCACAGGGCTGAGAAATGTAATTGAGGGAATACTTGTAAAAATAAGTTTTAAGCTGTATTATGGTGGGATGATGATGATGTCTCTTCCACAAGATTGTTGTCTACTGGAGGATAGGCAGGCTTCATATCTAAGACATCCTTGTCTTTTTTCATAGCACCTGGTTCATAGTTGATATCTAATAAATTTGATACAATAAAATTGGATATCCGCTAAGTTTTGTGGACTTAAATGCAACAAAGATATGCGCTATAAGCATCTTTCCTATGTAAACATCTGGGATAAAAAAGGCAGGTACAATAAAAAGACCGTTTCTACTAGGTTTTTGGTGTTATGCAAGCTTCGATTGATGTAGGATATCCTTTTAAGATTGATGTAGAGGTCTACTGAGTCCCCGATATCATGCTTTGAAAAACTTTTTTGTGTTTAGGCTTCAATTATGGTCAGGTAGTTCTAACACATACTGATCATGCTCTTGCAGGAGCCAGCAGGCCCAGGCTGGATAACCACCCTTGCCTGTTCCATAGTTATGTAATTACAGACCTTATCAAATATGTTCTGGCTTGTAGATGTGAGAGACATGACAGCATAGTCTCTTTAAGGATGGGGTAAATGCCTTAAGACCTTTCCATAGAAACTAGTGGGGAAACAAAAGAGAATTTAACAACTGAAAGTGCAAAAGTTGGAGTGTACCATTCATTCAGTGAGCATTTATTAAATGTTCCATGTACCGTGGAAAATATGAAACTACTGGAAGATCTTGCACTTGAGATGATTATAACATAGTAGAAAAGCATTCTGAACTGTGAAAAACTGCTTGCTGTTTGTGTAATTAAATTGTGAGTATTTGGCTTGTCTTTGAATAGGGATTACTAGATATTTAACTTGAGATAAGTATTTTGCAATAGCTGTTCATGGAGCAGTCAAGCCCATTTCAGAAAATTTGAAGAGATTTAGCAATTGGAATACATTCTCAATGTTATTTCTTAGCACAGTATTCATACTGTAGTATTAGCTGTAACTTTTGTATAGCACATTCCAATGGTCTGCATGTTCTGAAAGGCAAACGTGCCATTTGGGTGGAGAACTTGGGTAGAAGGGAAATGACTACTTAAGCACTGGGAGTTCCTCAAATTCTTAATTTTTTCTAAAAGGCTTATTTGAACTTGTTGGGTCTTCCCCTCCCACTAAGATCAACATATAGATGTCTTAAATAAAAATGGGCAATAAACAGAGTTCAGTAGTATGCTTAAAATAGTTGCATGTATTATGGATAGTTATTTTCTTATTCCATTATATCTGCGTTCTAAACATAGCTACCGAAATTGACTCCCTTCCTCTCCCAGCTTCGTTGATAAAGGATGGCTGGTCATTGAACATATAGTTGTGTGTGAAACTTGCCATTTTGGTCCCGTTAGCATTGCATACTTTGGGCTGTGCCTTCCTCTTCCAGAAACCTTTGTTTGCTCAAAGAGAAGCAGGAAAATGCCAATTGCCCTATTTTAGTATAGGATTAAAATACATGTGGTAAGGACCTCATGGGGCCCAGCTGCTGGCTGGGTTTTCAATCCAAATAGAGAAGAAGAATGTTTGCTACCTCTTTGAAAAATAAAGGCACTGGGCTCTTTTACTACATGAAGGAAGCAGCTGCCAAGAGTTTATCTATAAGGAACAGGGAGACATAAACCAACCCCTGACTCTTTTAGTTGTGAAATCATGGATTTGTCTTATTAAATACTGTTTTAATGGACACTAATTAAGGTTTCCGAAGCCATAGGACATTGCTAATTTCTCTTCTGGAAGTACGGATTATCGAGAGGAAAAGAATGTTCTTTTATGCCTCGCACCAGTTGGTTCAGTTCAAAATTACCTCATTTGCTAGAGTTGCTATTTCAAGATAGGTCTAAGAGGACCAAGATATCTGGAGTTGAGCTGCAGATTAAAATGTGGCTCCAGTAATTATCCTTTTGTTTGTGTAATGTTCTCTAACTAGATCCTTTGTTATTTGCAGTTCTTAGCAAATCTGAAACATGACCAATTTAATTTCATTGGACTTTATTACTTCTTAATAGACTTTCTTGTTGGGATGTGGATCAAAAAAGTGATTTAGGTATAGATTAGAAGTTATTTTTAAAGGCAAAGAGAGGGCCGACCCCATGGCGCACTCGGGAGAGTGCGGCGCTGGGAACGCAGCGACGCTCCTGCCGCGGGTTCGGATCCTATATAGGAATGGCTGGTGTGCTCACTGGCTGAGCGCTGTGCGGTCGACACCACGCCAAGGGTTGCGATCCCCTTGCCGGTCACCAAAAAGACAAAAAAAAAAAAAAACATTAAAGGCAAAGAGAGTCAATGGAAGGTGTAAGATCATTTAAATCTTCATATACCCTTGCAGGGTGTTTGAATTTGGGGGATATAGTAAATATTTTGCAGGTGTGAGCCTATGAATGATTAGGTGATGTTTCAATTCTTCTCATCTGTGTTCTCCAGTTTCTCTGGTAATTTGAAAAGCCTGCAGCTCCATTATTGCACAGTGTCAGAAGTCAGATAATTTGGATTTACTCCTTCCACTGACTGACATTACTGGGTATAAATGACCAAACGCACAATTTTTATTACCTCATAACCCATCCATTTCTCTTACTTGACTTTCCTAATGTAGAAGTTCCTTAAAGGGCCTAGTGGGTGAACTGAGTTAAGGGGGAAAAAAAGGATATTATTCCTAGAGATTTCATATCACAGTTGATATACATAATGATAGCAGTGGCATTGGATGAGTCAATAGTAGTAGCATTTCCCTTTTTCTGAACTTGAATAAGTGATGCTAGCATTCAGAAGAGATCTTAGAAAGAGTGGTGTGCTGAACTGAACTGGATGATCATTGAAGCCAGGTACTAGTGCATTGGATCTCTGAGTTTTTTTCCCTTTCCTCTTCCTTTTATATGACACTCAACTCTTAGCTTTACATGAACATTGAGAGGACTTTTTTTCACTCTGGCATGCATAAAATGCATGGAAAGGAAATCTTCACTCAGGCCTTTTGAAATCCAGGATGGTAAATGCAAGACTGTAAGGAGAAACCGAATGAGACTTACAGTGAGAGGCAGGGTGGCAGAGCTTAGCTGTCACGCATCTCATTCAGACTCTCACTTTGGTCTGTCTTTAGGGGAACAGCCCTTCTCACAGTCATTGCCTCTTTTTCTTAGGAATGGTGCCCAGGGATGTGTATATAATCATCTAATCAAAAAGGGTTTTCTCAGAGACATTGGCACTTTTTAAGTGTTACTTACTGCACTGGTTTTCTAGTCAGCACCAACCAACATGCTTTGGTAGCTTTTGGATAAACCTAGGGACTTAATGACTTTCCATGCTTTTTCTCTCTGCAGTTTTGGGATCAGTCCAAGATCATACTACTTCTGAGTTTCCTGGCTGCCCTTTGGAATTTGTAAAAACTGTGTTGTTTCAATCACATTGGTCTTTATGTGTGGTTACTTCATGGCACTGATTAAAATTGTTTTCTGTCATTGTGTTTTATGTAAATATTTGTTTATTGATTTGTGGATCAGGTTTCATTTGAAAAAAAAAAAAAACCAATAAGAGGAGGACTGGAAGAGAGGAATGGAAGGACAGAATACATTGGTTAGCACCAACTATCTTTGTGTAGCCCTAGAGGATAATGATGGAGATTTAGACTAATTATGTGGCTGTGCTGAAATTTCACTCATTGAACACCCTTAGCTGAATTCTTGTGTGCTCTTGCTGGAATTGTACTATCTTACTTAATGACACATTTTCAATTTGTTTAGTATGCTCAGAAATAAAATTTTCATAGCTTTTCTCTGGCCTTGTTTAAAAGGATAATGTGATATTGACTTGAAAACAAGAGGTTGTTTATAGAAATTTGGTACCTGGTAGAGTTGCTGAATGTGTGGAATAACTTAGCTTTGAAAAATATGGGCTGTGTTTAAAGTGTTGGGGGGGCCTCAAAATTAAACAGCAGTAATTCATTTATTGTTTTCTTTCTAGGTGCGTGCTATTATGATGCTAATCAGTCTATGTATGTATTTGGAGGCTGTACTCAGAGCAGCTGCAACGCTGCCTTCAATGACCTCTGGAGACTTGACCTAAATAGCAAAGAGTGGATCAGACCTTTGGCTTCAGGTAAGAGATGAAATGGTGATCTTTGCCTTCTAACCAGGTTCCTCCCTCGGCATGGAAACTCTACCTGACCCTTTTGGTGTTGGTGTCAAGGATAGGTTACTGGGGCCCCAGATCCTTTGTCAAATCTGCTATGTAAATGCTAAGAGTAATATGCTTGTCTAAGTCTTTGATTTAAAAAAACGTTATACTTTATTGTGTTGGTGCCCTGCCAAAATTGCTGTACTACTGTGTGAATTCATTTGCGTGGTTTTCTCAAATACTTGTACAGGTATGATACGCTGTTTGGTATGAGGTTGAAGTAAGAGCAGAAACACAGAGTCGTGAGAACTGTAGTTGACTGACAGAAGCTATTGTCCCAGGGCTGAGTCCTCTGAATATCTTTTGTTGTTGCCAGCTCACATATTTGGGGAGTGTATGAGACATGCCTCTGCTCGTTACTCTTAACAGCTCAGGGGTGTGGGAAGATTCCACAGTAGGTACATTCCTACACAGTTCCACTATGCCAGAATTCTGGCACAAAGAAACTAGATTACATTCTTCTTTTCTATCTGATCTTTACTGGGGAAAAAAATAAAAATAAAAACACAGTTATCTTTGCATTCATGAGGCAGGACAGTTTGCAGAGGTACTGTTATAAGATTGGAGGGGCTGGTGTGATGGAGAGATAGAGTCCACTGAGTATAAAATATTTTTCTGGATTTGTTGGCAAGCTTTTCCCAAAACATTCTTCATTTGACTTTTCAGGGTTGGAACTCAATCTTAGGTCTAAGGAGACTTGGGTTTTCCTTTGTCAGATTTCTTAGGTCTTGCCTTACTATTTTGATTACTAGATGGGAGGCAACATGGTGTAGTAGAAAGGGGACTGGACTAAGAGTCAAGAGGCATGAGTTTCATTTCCTGGCATAATCACCAATTCTCTGTGTAACCATGAACAAGTTACTGCACCTGTCTGGGAAAAATATGGAGTAGGACTAGATTATTTTATTTTTAAATGAGATGGGAAGGCTAGTTTATATTTCCCTTTATTTATATAACCACAACTGTGAATGTATAGGCCAGGGAGTTTAATCTATTTATGAGAAGAAACTATGTTTTGCTTCCCCAAAGCTGTAAACTCCCGTTTCTCCTCCTGCAATAGGCAAATGTAGGAGGAGCATACTGACAGTGGATGCTCACGGATGTGGCTGGGTTTTGTGCAGATGAGGTTCTATATTTAAATTATTGGAAAGATGAAGAAATGGTAATCTTATAAAAATTTTGAAGGTTGGTACTATTGTAGAGCCCTCAGAATTTTGTACTTCGGAGAGTCTCCTTCTAACCCTTTGTCCCCTATTGCACTTCATATAATATTGATTAATATTTGGAGTCACAGATTCTAAAACGAAGAAGGACTTCTCAGCTTAAGGATCCTGTTGCCACTGTACTTGATATTTTGTCCAGAGCAGCTTTGATTGTTTCAGTCACAAAATACTAATATTGCCTTTCTCTATTTTGTAACCAAGCTTTATGTCTTTGATAATTTGGCATGGGTGTTACTCTTTCTTGTGAAAATCGAGCTCTGGGCTTTGGGACCTTCATAGTAGGCTGTGTTGTATTTCTCTTTATTTCTACTTATAAAATGGACATGGGATTTTTTTTTTTTTTTAACCACTGAGTTTAAAGACTGTGCTTTGAAATCCCCAAGGTAAAAGTGTTGGAGAAATACTGGTTTGGTATAAGGGGATGTTCCCTTTTATAAAACATATAAGTTCTTGAATGTTTAAAGTAATTTTCTAAGAAAGTGTCTCAAAGAATCTAGTTGCTGCCTCACTCTAATCTACATTTATAGACTAGTTTTAGAGGGAGGAAGAACCAAGCTTTTTAAAATGTCTACTTTAAAAAAAACAATAGTTTAATAAAGAGTCCTATGAGATTCTCATTTAGGCGGAAATCCCATGGGAAGATTCCCTGAGGAGACGTTTCTGTATGCTGTCATGACCAACCAAAATCACTTCCTAACTGAAACATCAGGGAGCCTTTCTGAACAAAACACAGTTGTTTCTATGTCTTGATCTTCCTGACTCACCCGTTTTAGAGCACTGAGGTAGGCTGGCTGGAGGGTGGCTGGGGGAGGCTGCTGTCCACCTCCTTTTGGTGAGAGTAGCCTTAACTGTGTTCAGTGCTCCAGAGTGTAGCTGTAGGAGAAGTAAGAGCGTCAAGCAAGCAGTGGAACGTTTTTGGTTGGGAGTGAAGAGTCTTGATAGAGACTACTACTACATCAGAGGTCCTTCTACACGTGCATTTGGTTATACTGCAGACGAAGCTGAAGCATTCTCATTTTGGTTGGTGTCTTAGTCAGCTGGGGCTGCCATAACAAAATACTGGGGCTGGGTGACGTGAACAACTGACGTTTATTTCTCGCAGTTCTGGAGGCTGAAAGTCCAAGATCTGAGTGCCAACATGGTTGGGTACTGGTGAGGTCTCTCTTCCTGGCTTGAAGACGGTCCCCTTTTCATTGTGTCCTCATGTAGCAGAGAGAGCTCTGGTGTCCCTACCACTTCTCATAAGGGCGTTATTCCCATCATAGGAGTTTCATCCTCATGATCTCATGTAAACTTAACAAAGGCCCCATCTCCAAATCCTATAACATCAGAAATTATGGCTTCAACATATGAATTTGAGGAGGACACAATTCAGTCTATAGCAGTTGGAATTAATGTGAATAATATCTTGTCTGTAGTTCCTTTCAAAATGATAGAAGTGCTCCATTGGGAGGTAGAGTGGTTATGGGAGTTGGGATGAGAGATGTTACAGCTGAAAGAGACCTACAGCTATGACTTCTCAAACATTTCTAATGAAGAACCTCCTTCTCCCTTACACCTGCTATTGCGGTCCCTACCCTCATGGAGCTTATATTATAATGGGGGTAGAAACAAAACAAGTAAGCAAATTGTTAGAAATTATGAAGGAAACAAACAAGAAATGAAATATAGAATAAAGAGGGGAGAGCTACTTTTAACAAAAGATAACATTTTTCTGCTGAGACCTAAAGGGTGAAGAGTGGAGGAAAGTAAGAACAGCATGTGCAAAGACCCTGGAGCGGCAGAGAACGGGACATGTTGGAGGAGCCGAAAGCAGACCTTTGTGGCTAGAACAAACTGAGCAATGGAGGGAGTGGCACCGAAGAGTTGTGATGTAGATAGGAGCCAGCTCATTCACAGGCCAAGGTGGGGATTCAGAAACCTTTGAGATTTTAGGGAGAGGAGTATAATGATCCAATTTACATTTTAAAGAACACTTTTGCTACTATTTAGTTAGTGACTTGAAGGAAGGCAAGAATGGAAAGCAGAGAGAACAGATAGGAAGGAGGCTGTCAAACAGGTGAGCGTCTGTGATGATTTAGACTAGAATCGTAAAAGTGGAGATAAAGAGAAGTGGACGAATTTGAGCTGAATTTTTATATTAAACTTGATAAGACTTTTTGATGAATTGGATATGGGAGGGTGAGAAGACCAATCAAAGCTGTTATGTTTCAGGCTTGTACAGCTAGGTAGATGGTGGGGCCATTTGCTGAAGTGGAGAAAAAATATTCAGGAGAGATTTAGTTTTTGATCCCTATTAAACATTTAAGTGATGGTGTCAAGTAATTAGTTGTTTTGAGAGTTTGGCATTTAAATAGAGAACTTGAGGGCCGGCCCATGGCTCACTTGGGAGAGTGTGGTGCTGATGGCACCAAGGGCCTGGGTTCGGATCCCTGTTTAGGGATGGCTGGTTGGCTCACTTGGGAGAACGTGGTGCTGACAGCACCAAGTCAAGGGTCAAGATCCCCTTACTGGTCATCTTCATAAATTTAAAAAAAAAAAGAGAGAGAGAGAGAGAACTTGACCTCCCTTAAATGATAGCACAGTCCTCCTGTTCAGTAAAATCCTTCTCTCATCTTTCATTTGTTCATGCAACAAATATTTATGGGCTGCCTGCTATATGCCTTGCATTTTTCTAGATGCTGGGGGTACATGAGTCAATATCAGACAAAAGTCCCAGTCCTAGTGAAGATTACATTCAAATGAGGGAAGACATGTTTAAAATGACAAATACATAATCATGTAGTATGTTAGAAGATGACAAATACTATTGAAGAAAAACTATAGCACAGCTAAGGAGATCAGAGAAAAGGTGAAATTAGGACAAAGACTTGATGGATACAAGGAATAAACCGCGTGGATATCTAAGGAAGGAACATTCCAAACAGAATAACCAGTGCAAAGGCCCAGAGGTGGGAGTGTACTTGGGATGGTTGAGGGATAATGAGGAATACAGGGTGACTGGAGCAGAGAGAACAAAGGAAAGTACAAGGAGAGGAGGTTGGACAAATAATGAAAGGGGAAGTATCACATATGTAGGACTTTCTGGCTGTTGTAAAGACTTTGTCTTTTAGTGACATGGCTTATCATTTAGATTTCTCTCTCTTTTTTTCCCCCATTTTGGCTGTTGGCCGGTGTGGGGATTGGGATCCTTGACCTTGGTTTTATGAACACCACACACTAACCAACTGAGCTAAGTGGCCAGCCCTGTCATTTAGGTTTCTGAGAAGAGACTGCGTAAGAGGGCAAGTATAGAAACGAGGAGACCAGTTAAGAGCTGATAGCAGTAATCTAGGCAGGAAATGATGGGGGCTTGGACCAGGGTGTTAGCAAAAGGTAAGAACTAGATGGATTTGACAGAACCAAAGGGGTTTGCCCATGGTTTGGATGTAGAGTGTGAAAGCCAAAGAGAGGAGTCAAGGATGACTCTTAAGGTTTTTAGCCTGGGCATTTGAAAGACTGGAGTTGCCATTAACTGAGAAGAGGAAGATGGTGGGTGGTCAAAGTTTGCAAGGGGCAGGAGAGATGAGAAATTCCATTGGAAGCAAGTTTAGCTTGGGATGCCTATTAAGACATCCAGGTGGAGATGGATGTAATCTGGAGTTTAAGGGACACACAGGATAGAGATAGCCATATTGGGGTCATTAGCGTACAAATGGATTTAAAGCCACAAGATTGAATGGGATTACTAAGGGAGTGAGTAAAGATAGAGAAGAGGTGTAAGGACCAAGTCCAGGGGACTCCAGCATTTAGAGATCAGGGGAGTAGAAAAGGAGCACCCGGTGAGGCAGGAGAGCACTAGGAGGACGTGGCACCTGGGAAGCCACTATAATTGGAAGGTGTTTCCAGGAGAGGAGGAAATAATCAACCACGTGAAATGCAGCTAAGAGGTCAAGTCATATGAGGACTGAGAATTGACCTTGAATTTAGTAAAGAGCATTTTCAGTGAGTGGTGAGGATGAAAACCTATTTGGAATAGTTTTAAGAAAGTGGGAAGGGAGGGGTTAAAGACAGTATAAACAGTACATTGATTTGTTTTTTTTCTTTGAGTTTTGCTGTAAAGGAGAGCAGAGAAATGAGGTGTTAGGTGGAGGTGGATGTAGAATTGAGAAGTTTGTTGGGTATTTTTTAGATGGCAGATTTTATAGCCTGTAATATGCTTATGAGAATAATCTTCTAGAGGAAAGGATTGATTTGGATAGAGGGGGAGAATTGTTAGAGCAATATCTTCAAGTAGTGAGAAAGGCAGAATCAGTAGAGGGGTTGGCTGGAGATAGGAACATTGACTGTTTATCTGTAGGAACAAGAGAGACTATATGATTGCAAATGCTGGTGAGTGGGTAGATATGGTGGGAACTAGTGGAGTTCTCTACTGATTGCTTTATCGCTCAGATAACATTATTGAGGGTGGAACAGAACAGAAGCCATTGGAAATCCTGGGCAGTGATTATGAATGTACAATTGTGTACATTGTAGCCTTTGCCAAGTGGTTCTAGGAAGTTGAATGTTTCACCTTCTAGTATTGTACAAGGGCAACACCTTAATTCTTAATCAGATTTATTTGCCTCAGCCTGTGTTCAATTCCCAAAGCAAATGAGCAGTTCTTGGAACATGTACTTTGAAAGAATAATGTTTAAACCACTGTTTCTGAAATAAATTACCATTTATTCAAACAAAGGCTCATTTTGACATCTGTTTAATATGTAATCATCATAAATCATACAGCCTTTTTTGGTTAATTTAAGTCAAGAAGTTTTCAAGTAGAAATTTTACATTTAAAATTGGAGTGTTCTGATTTTCAAGACTTTTTACAGATTAGCCCATACCCATTTACAAAAGGGGAACAGATTTCAGTTTTAAAACTTCCCAGATAAGTTAGAGTGCAGAATTTTAACACCAAGGTCACGGGTTTGGATCCCCATACTGGCCAGCCACCAAAAAAAAAAAAAAACTTTCCAGATAGAAGAGCCTATAAATATTGGGAGAGTCTATAAATCTTAGGTAAAGACTTAAAGCTCAGCCTGTCATCTCTTTTAACTACTGGACCAGAGTTGATTTTCCCATCACTTTCTCCTCTTAGAATCTTCTTTCCCATGGATTTTTTTTTTTTTTTTCCTCTTTTCAGTTTATTCCCTTTTAGTCACACGTGCAATTCCAGGTAATGGCTTGTGGGCTCAGGCTCTTTCAAAAATGCACTCAAGGACAGAGATCTACTACCTAGATGCCTGTTCTTGGCCTTGCCACTCCCCAGCTACCTGGTCTCTGAGCTTAATCACTTTTTCATTCTCTAGGCCTTGATTTCCTTCTCTATAAAAAGAGTAAGAGACAAACAAGATCACTGTTCCTAAAAACCAGATAACAGATCACCTTTATCCAAATCACCTGGGAAGCTTACTTAAAATATAGATTCCCGGTAGCAGACTCACCTAATCTCAGCAGTTGTGGATAGGATGGTAGATCTGCATTTAAAAAAAAGAGAAAATGTCTCAGTTGATTCTAAACATAGCTAAATGTGAAAATCCTGGAGCCCTACTCGCTTTCTTATTATGCATCTGTGACTTGACTTGGTGTTATCACAGTGTACTAGGTGGGTTTATAATGTGCTAAATTGTATTTCTCAACTGTCGTTAAGGAAGAAGCATAGCCACTCTGTGCTCTCTTAGCTGCTTCTTTGTTGAAACAGCTATCTCTTTACCCCAGTTAGTCAGGAATGTTCTGTTCCAGGAAACGCTTATGGACCATGAGAGGATTTTAGGGGCAGGATGTTGGTTGTCCCAGATTCTTCATATATACTATCTCATCTTCATCCCAACCCATTTAGGATGGCACTACAAGTGCCTAGTAGTTTACCTAAGATCACACAGACAGTAAGTGATGGCGAAATTGAAATCCAAGATTTTGTCTCTAAAAGTCTTTTCTTTCTACTAAGCCATGTGAGTAGTTTTATTTTATTCTATAATTTATTTCACATTATCAATTTTTAAAACTCTTTAAATAGACTTTTATTTTAGAACACCCAGTTTTTGCTATGTTAATATCTCACATTAGTATAGTACCTTGTGACAATTAATAAACCAATATTGATACATTATTATTAACTAAAGTCCATATTTTCTAAAGATATCCTGATTTTCTTTTCAACCTAATGTCATTTTTCTGTCCTAAAATCCCATCCTTGATGCTAGACTTTTTGTTTCCTTAGGCTCCTCTTGGCTGCAGTTTCTAAGACTTTTCTTGTTTTTGATGATTTTGACAGTTTTGAGGAGTACTGTCCTTCAATTTGGATTTGTCTGATGTTTTTCTCATGGTTAGACTGGGTTTTTGGGAGGAAGATCACAGAGGTAAATGTCATTTTCATCACATCAGATCAGGAGTTCATATTATCAACACAGTTTATCACTGTTGATGTTAACCTTGATCTCCTGGTTGAAGTAGTATTTATTAGATTTCTCTGCCGTAAAGTTACTCTTTTTCTCCCCCTTTTGATTCTTTCTGTAGTTTTTTCCCTTTTCCTTTCATTCTTTCATTTTTCTTTATTTGTAGTAGTCCTTGGTCCTTGACATTCCATTGAACTTTAGAGGAGTGACTAAGTTATTTGGCTGTTATGCTTATCATCAGAGTCAGGAAAGGAGAATGAGCAGA
This sequence comes from Galeopterus variegatus, assembly GCF_000696425.1. Classification (NCBI taxonomy): domain Eukaryota; kingdom Metazoa; phylum Chordata; class Mammalia; order Dermoptera; family Cynocephalidae; genus Galeopterus; species Galeopterus variegatus. The sequence goes on from NW_007737092.1 coordinate 39,882, forward strand.
GGGTATGTCATTTGAAGAAGCATTTTCACAGATTAGAGAATTTTTTTTTCTTGCAAAGTTGGTGCCAAGAATTTTTAAATATCAACATGATTTGCCCTTTAAAATTTTTTGGTGGGAAACAGGATGCTGGAGACAAATATCTCTTTTATTATGACCTAACACAATCAAGCTCTTTCTAGCTATCCAGAGTCAGAAGCTCCATTGGAAATAATGTTATTCCTTTAAGACTGTTCTTTAAAACAATAACCATATCTTCCAAAATCAATGAGTAATCCTGCAGGAGAGCTAGTTTACTTTTGGAGCTGAGGGCAGAAAAAAAAAAAGAGTGTTGGTCATATCAGATGTTTTAGGAAGTACAATATATCCTTAAAAGCTGGAAAGTGCTGGAACTGTTCAGAAATAACTGTCCAAAGTGTCATTGTTTCTCTTACAGTGGAAATGATACCTTAAAAAGGATACACATGGGGCTCTTGGATCCATTAAGGAAGTTTCTGTCTTATGTCTAGTGGAAAAGCTTAGTCTGAAGTTCTCTACTGCCCTTCACTGAGCCTGTAGTAATGTCAGCAGGAAATGTCAAAATAAAGGAGTCTGGGACTGATACCTGGTAGCAGGTATAGCTAGAATAGCTGACAGTAGTCTGTCCTGGGAAAAGATTGTCCAGTCTTTCCTTTGGCTTAGGTTCCATGTGTCAATGCTGACACTGAAATAGCTGGATGTGGAATCTTTTAGACTCATTAATGTATTCATGTACTCATAGGCATTAGATTCCACTTTTTACTATTTTGCATCTAAACACTTTAAACATTAAAAAAAAAAAAATTACCATCTTATACAAATGTGTTCTGAGAATGCCAAATCTGTGGAGATGGTAAAGAAGTGGATGCTTGTCAACTGGTAAATATTGGATCACATAACAAGAAGACATACATGCATACCTTTCTAGTACTCTCCAAGCTTTTATTTTCTGCCTTAAAAACAGGTAATTGATCTCATTGTGTTAATATTTTCTTTGTGAATGAGAAAGGTCAACTAATTCTACCTATGAATCTTTTACTGATTACTAAAATGTACTGATATCTGTCCTTAGCTTTTTCTTTTCCATGCTGAAAATCCAGCACCCTTTAACTTTTTAGTCATTCGGTCAAATTCATGAGCCTTTTCTATCCTTTCTTAAAACCTTTTTCTTATTTTAGATAGAAGTCCATAGTGTCGCTGAGAATAAGCAGTGATCTTCCTTAGAATTCTTACCTTTCAAATCTACCTGTCTGCCTACCATCTTGACAAGCAGTTTTTGGTTACACTTGGGTTCACTGTGCAGTAAAACTCTCAAACCATCTAGCATTGTTTATTTTTACATATCCATTTACTCTTCTCCTAACAGAACTTCATGTTTATGACCACAATAAAATTTTTTTTTTTTTTTTTTTTTTTTTTTGGGTGGCGGGTATAGG
>NW_007737092.1:42080-42750 GCF_000696425.1 Galeopterus variegatus
ATGACCACAATAAAATTTTTTTTTTTTTTTTTTTTTTGTGGTTGGCTGGTATAGGGATCCAAACCCTTGACCTGGGTGTTACAACACCACACTCTGACCAACTGAGTTAACTGACCATCTCAAAACTTCATTTTGTATGATGCCTTATCCCTGTGGATCTTCAATGCTCTACAGATTTATTAACAGTATTTTATGACCTGGATGAAACTGTAGAAGGCTAATCTTAAAGGGAGGAACACAAAAGGTTTTATCCCTGACTCCTCTAACTTCTGCTTCCCCAGGAATGACTCTCTTGGTTTCCAGGACATCCAGCAGTGCCGTGGACCAACTCATGTCTGTCGTTCACTGTTTGGCTGTTTATTCTCTATATAATCAAGTTCAGACCAGTTTCTCAAGTTTTCCAGCTTTCCTGACTTTGAGGAGATCTTGTAAAGAATCTGCAGGATGCTCTTTTTAGGTGGGTGAGGGTTGTGTGGGTCCCTTTTTGACTTATAAATATCAGCTTGAATTCTGGGAGACTACTTTATCGTTTTAAAGCTCAGAAGCTAACTCTCATCCCTTTTTTAAGATATGAGCTCTTGAGCTATGCTTTAATCGATTGTACTTTTCTTTTTTTTTTTGTCCTTTTTTGAGACCGGCTGCACCGCGCTCAGCCAGTGAGTGCACCTGC
>NW_007737092.1:44318-46446 GCF_000696425.1 Galeopterus variegatus
GGTTATTTCTACTTTGAATATAGTGTCAGTCAATATACTTACATAGTTGTAAGTTTGGGTGGACATATGCACACATTTCTTACTTGAGACCTACTTGTCAACTTTAAGAAATATTCTAGACATGGTAAGCATCCCAGAGAACTCACTGTTTCTATAGTCCTGCTCCAGGTAGGAAGATATGATGGTATAACTAAGTATTATAGAGGTTTGGGGAGGAAAGGCCACTTGGCTAATAATGAAACTACTCATTATTAGGGGGCTGTAATCAAAGTGATGGGAGGAATATATTGTAGGAGGGAGGAGGGCAAGTTGAAAGTATCTTAAAGAGCATGGTCTTTGTGCCAGGCAGACACAGATTTGCACTTTACCTCTTTCACTTACTAACTGGGTGACCTCAGGCAAGTTACTTAACCTCAATTGCCTTACGTTTAGGGTGGAGATGGTAATACCTACCTTTCATAGTTTTTGTTCAGAATACAACACTCAATTGGGGAGGGGATATGGAAACCGATGAAGTTGGTACCTTTAGCTATATTGTACTGAGATACTAACTAAGGAGTGGAAAGTGGTCATAAGTTATCCAGCGTTCTTTGCATGAGAGGTCAGGCAAACTGGTCTTGTCTCTAGGGAATGTAGGAAAAAACAAAAGAATTTAGGCAAGAACTTTATACTTATACAGTAGGATTATTTTTGCCATTGCATTCTGGGTACCCTGGTTGAAATTTTCACAAAAATGAAATTGTCATGATAAGAATTTATCAAATGGGCCCCCGCTGCTGGCCAGCAACGAAGCCAGTCTGACGCCTACCCGGGGATCCTGAGAGACAGGGCTGGCTGCCTTAGCCCTTTAGCCCTGCCCCCGCTGCTGCAAATCCAGGCCTGCGCAGTAGAGCCAGCCGAAACCCAGCACCCGGAGTCCTGAGACACAGGCCTTGGGCCTTGGCCACGCCCCCACCGCATGCCCTGCCCTGCCTGCAACCAGATCCGAGAATGTACTTATTAACCGTGTGTGTTTCCTTGGGGTGTGTGACTTACCTGCTCATGTCCTTCACGAAATTTCTGCTTAGATTTTTCTAATTAGTTTTTAAGAGTTCTTTTTGCAATAAGAATGTTAATCTTTGTGTGTTTAANGCACCGCGCTCAGCCAGTGAGTGCACCTGCCATCCCTATATAGGATCCGAACCCGCGGCAGGAGCGCTTGCAGCGCTGCACTCTCCCGAGTGCGCCACGGGCTCTGCCCAATTGATTGTACTTTTCAGACAAATAGTGGTCCTGATGATTTCCTCTTTTCCGTAATTCTCTTTAGAAATGATTATGAGCTGTGGATTTTATATTTGATTTGTTGCCTTTCCTGATGTTTTTTCTGCCCTTTTTGTATTCTGTCCCATTTTAGTAAGCTTTCTGGGATCCCATTGCCCAATCTTAAAATGTTTGTTGCTGTGTGATTTACATATGTGAGTTACAGGGTGATTGCATTTTATGTGAGGAGTGAGTTTTAGAAGGCCTCACAAAATGAATTTTAGTTCTGATAATAGACTGCTGGTATTTCTGTACTGGTGATGGCATGTGACAACAGTGGAAAACATGGTTTACAGTTTACTTCACTCTACCAGCTTTAATGTTAGCTAATTTAAAAAAAAAATTCTATTAAGACATAATTTTTTATATAGTAAAATGAACAAATTTTAAGTGTAGAACTCAAAAAAGATTTTTTTACATCTGCATACATCCATGTGATCATCACCTAGATCAAGATACAAAACACTTCAACCTCTGTCACTTCAGAAAGCTCCTTCATGCCCCTTTCCTGTCAATACATCCCGGCAGAGGCAACTACTATTCTGATTTCTAACACCGTAGCACAGTTCTGTCCATTCTTGAACTTCATATAAATGAAGTCTGTAGTAACTAGTCTTTTGTGCCTGGCTTCTTTCTTTCAGTGTGTTTTTGAGGTTCACCCATGTCGTTGCACCTGTCAGTAGTTTATTCCTTTTCATTGCTGTGAGTGTTCCATAATATGAATATACCACTTTCTGAAAAACCCATTCTCCTGTTGGTGGATACTTGGGTTATTTCTACTTTGAATATAGTGTCAGTCAATATACTTACATAGTTGTAAGTTTGGGTG
>NW_007737092.1:47984-49266 GCF_000696425.1 Galeopterus variegatus
TTTTCTAATTAGTTTTTAAGAGTTCTTTTTGCAATAAGAATGTTAATCTTTGTGTGTTTAAAAAAAAAGAAATAGAAAAAAGACAGTAGAATAATGGTTACCAGAGACTGGGAGGCGTGGGGGTAGGGGGGAAGATAAGGGGTGAACTAATGGGGACAAAACTATGCTATCTACCCTAAGTGAATCATGTGCAGCATATACATGTATTGAAACAACACACTATACCCCACAAAAATAAATATAAATAAAATTGAACTTAAAATAATTAAATAAATGCAATATGTTTGTAGTGGAAAATTTTGAGAATAAATATACATATCGAGGAAAAATAAAATAATCCAAAATCAAACAGGAAATAAAAAAAAAGAATTCAGCAAATGCCAGACATTACCCATATAAAGATCAGAAGTTGTAACATAATATCAGAAAAAACTATTAATTTTTATATATACAGATTTTGATGACTAAGATGTCCTTTTATCCAAAGTATCCTACCTGCTGTCAACTTGGGTCTCTTGTTCATGCCATTGCACTCTCAGCCAGGCTCTTAGTTGGAAAATTGCAGTAACCCTTGCAGCTTGCATGCATCTCTCTGGACGTTTGGCCAGACCTCTTACTTAATATGTTAGACATCGATCATTTCATGGTACAGAGGACTACTGAGCATCTAAGAACTATGCTAGGTGGTGCCCAGGTACATTGCTAAGTAACAAGAGTTCTCTGTCCTGAAGAGGTTCCCCATCTAGCAGGGGAAAGAGACAAAAGAAAATAGAACACTTGTGTGGTAAAGGAATAAGGGTTGTGGATAGCCATAAAAGATGGTGGCACCAGAACTGAGTCTTAAGGATAAATAGGAGTTACCTGGCTGAAGGGAGCAGATGGTATTTCAAAGGATTTGGAGGTAAGAAAGTTTGGTATATCTATGGACTTACAAATAGGTTAGTGTTCCCCGACCAGGATATCTGAAGGGAGAGTGACGTGAGTGGGTATTGCAAAGGTAGTTGGGATCAAAGTATGGCCCACAAGGCCCTACAAAGTTTTCCCCTCCCATCCCCTCTCTGACCTCATTGCCTGCTGCTTTCCTGTCCCTCACTTTTAGCCTCACCTCTGGGCCTCTGCACTTATTTCTTCTGCCTGAAACATTCTTTTCCTGTATATCCTATGGCTCTTTCCTTTGCCTGCTTCACAGAGCTTTATTCATATGTCAGCCTCTGTGAGGCCTTCCCTGACCACCCTGTTTGAAACAGCAACTTCCCCGACTCCTTCTCCTCCTTTGTTTTTC
>NW_007737092.1:49673-51973 GCF_000696425.1 Galeopterus variegatus
TTCCCTGACCACCCTGTTTGAAACAGCAACTTCCCCGACTCCTTCTCCTCCTTTGTTTTTCCCCTTGGCACTTACCACCACGCAACATACTGTCTTTCTCCCCCCAGCAGACTGTGGCTACATGGGATCAGAGTTTTTTGTCTGTTTTGTTCATTACTTGGCACATGGTAAGCACTCAGAGAATGCAATGCCATGTATATCATGCTAAGTAAGGGGTTTGGGCTTTATGTTGAAGGTACTGATGAATAAGTGAAGGATATGATGAAGAGAAGGAACATGGTCATATTCATGAATTCATCCCCAATCTTCTCTTGGGGATTATTTTCTGGACAGTTGTAACCGTGTCAGCACCCAGTTGTTGGGCCTCCATTTAATGTCTCCATTAAATTGTCAAATATTTAATCAAATTGTCTCCCTAGGGCCGAGCCCGTGGCACACTCGGGAGAGTGTGGCGCTGGGAGCGCAACAGCGCTCCCGCCGCGAGTTCGGATCCTATATAGGAATGACCGGTGCGCTCACAGCGCTCACTGGTTGAGCGCGGTGCGGCCAGTCTCAAAAAGGACACACACACACAAAAAAAAACCAAATTGTCTCCCTGTAATGCTGCTTAACTCCACCCAACAGAGATATTGGAAGTGATGAGGCTCATAGCAAAACATCCATCCCAGCTTTGTGGTCCAGGGGCTGAAAGGGAAAGTCTTTTACCTTTGCTCCCTCTTTGTTTCCACTCTTCCTGTGGTGGCAGATGAGTCTGCCCACAGGGGAGCAGGAAGACTGAGACCTGCTACAGCAGGAGAAGTCTCCTGAAGAGCAGCAGCAGAGGTGTCTGTGCCTGACCTGGCATCCAGGTACCTTGCCTGGGGTGGGTGTCTGTCTTGCCAACTACTGACACTCCTTCCTAGCACTGGCAGGCTGATGGAGCCCCCAGTGAGTAGAAAACAAGTTTCTCATTTCCTTCCCTCTGTTGTATAAGAATAGGAGGACCAGAGAAAGTATGTCCAGGTAATACATTGAAAACTCAGTCTAATTAGAATGGGGCTTCTCCACATTATTTTTGCTTTTTATCAAGTTATACTTTATTGGTATTACTAATTGGAATCCATTCAAAGTAGGTGTATGGATGTGTTATCACTTTTGAGAGAACCCTAACTTTAGATTCCCCATGTACATGTATGCACACCTGCTGTGCTAATATGGCAGTAAGATTTTAGCATCTAATTTTCCTTTCCCCTGTGAGAAAATGTTCCAGTGAGTCCAGTATTTCAGCAGGCCATGGTGGCATGCAGTCCAAATACATTTATTCACAAGTATCCGAAATCCTCTTCCATTTTTATGCTCATATTTGGTGTAATAGAAAAAGTTTTCATTTTCTTCATTTGTACGTTTTAAGGGTAATGAGCAGCAGGAACTGATGAATTTGATCATCTCCTTTTCCCAATTCAGCAGGCGTTTTAACAACCCCGAGGAGGATTAGTGTGTGCGGCCTTCCTCTTTTGCTGACAGCACTGGGGCTCTGCAGAGTACAGTTACAGACTGAGAGGAGTGGCAGGTGGCTGGAAAAGAAGTTGGGCTTTTGGGAGGGTGGGTACGAGAAGAAAACACAGCCTACCACTTCCAACTTTGGGCAGTTTAATTTCCCAGTGGCAGGTGCTCATGTGTGGTGTGGTAACCTGTTTCTCTGGAAATTAGTGTTGGTAATGAAATCTTCCTGACAGAGGAACCTCAAGTTCCCAAAGCTTGAAAAGCAACTGCATTCATTCCTCTGTTTATTCATTTTCATTTCTTCATTTATTGAGTGTTTACTATATGCCCAGTGCTGTTGTAGATTCTGCAGATGTGGTGTGAACAGTAAATAGGATCTCCTGGGGCAAGACAAAAATGAACAAATAAATCAATACAAAGAAAATATAAAGAGCTAAGAAGAAAATAACTGGGCAATGCAAAAGAGTAGATGGGGTGCTTAATGTAAGTTATAAGATGTCTGTAGAGCCAGGACTTATGTGGATGGATAGATTTTGAAAGGAAATCTGACCTACAAGGGGAAAAGGTAGCAAAATGATGAATTAGGAGTCTGTTTACAATTTATTACAATCTATTTTTAAGGTAGATTATTTGTTCTTATTAAGATGATATGCTTTTGATTAAAGTGACTGTGAAGAATTTGAATATCCATTTACATTTTTCTGTTTTCATAGAAGGGAAGCACCACTTACATGGCTAATCTCTATTAAGAAGTCATTAGGGGCCGGCCCGGTGGCACACTGCTACAGTGCGCCGCTTGGGAGTGTGGTGGCGCTCCC
>NW_007737092.1:53028-54297 GCF_000696425.1 Galeopterus variegatus
GTTGCGATCCGTTGCCGGTCACGAAAAAAGACAAAAAGGAAAAAAAAAAAAAAAAAGAAGTCATTAGGATGTTACTTAAGTGAATATTTTAAGTTCTCTGTTGTATTAGCTCCTCCCTGACCCATGGACCCATTCCTGGTTAATCTTCTTTATGAGGTGGTGATTTTTCCTTGTTTCCTCTAGCCCTATGCAGTCCTGGAACAACCTGGACCTGTGGTGGTCTCGGGACATGTGAATGAGAGCTGAGCCAGTGAGTTTCCCTAGGAAAGGAAGGAATCCTTCCTGTTTATTTTTAAAGTTCAGATCCTGGGATTTTTCCAGAATACATGCTTTTCTAAGGTGGGTACACATTCTCTCCTGCTGGAGAGAAGAGTAGGAAGACTTTCATAGCACAGATCTCGGTAATTTTGGGTCCTCCAAGGGAGAGAATAAATAAGATTTTACCACATTTCAGTTTGGCTCTCTCCTCTGGCGGACTGGGATTTTCCTGTTTTGTAACCAGGCCAGAAACTTTATGACTAGCAACATTGTTTTCACTTCTAAATGGAGCCACTTGAAAGATTACCCCCTCCCCCGCATTTGAACTGCAATTAACAAATTATCAGATTAAACTGAGACTCTGGACCTCCTGCCCTCTCCAGATATTAAATCAAAAGACTGCTTGAAATGGTAACAAGGAACTATAACTGGTTTTCGTGTTCATTTTTAGCTGATAAGGGCTGCCCAGTTCATCAAGTAGTCTTTCATGTAGGTTTGTTTAGAAGTGAAAACAATGCCAATAGAGAATTTCTTTTTGTTCATGCCTGTGGCATATGTAGTTATACAGGATCTAAAAGTTTCTCATGCCCATTACAAAAGTTTCTGTTGTTTGGATGTTCCAAATGACCCAGGTGATGTTTTTAAAGATGTGGGCATAGTTATAATGATAAAAAAAATGTATATCCTGAAGCCCAAGATCCAGACAAACTCTGTCTAATGTGAGTGGGGTTTGATATCAATCAGTAACTTGTCTTGCCGTGTTGCAACTGAGGAATAAAATAGAAGAAAAAAATTGGAGTGGGGAGAGGGGGATATCCAAAGAAATGTTTGGCCTTTACCCTCCTGAAGGGTCTGCTGATGCCTCCAGGGTATGTTGTGATTAGCGGATACCAGTTCTGATCCCAACTCAAGGGATCTATCACCATTTGGTTTCCATGGTTGGGTTCAGTTCAGCAAACGTTTTCTTTTTTTTTTTTTTTTTTTTTTCCTTTTTGTCTTTTTTCGTGTCTG
>NW_007737092.1:55296-56749 GCF_000696425.1 Galeopterus variegatus
TGTAGCAGTGCGCCACCGGGCTGGCCCAGCAAACGTTTTCATAAGAAATAGTCTCTGCCCTCTAAAATAGTGTAATCTTACTAGGAGACTCTAAATGGGTAATTTGAGCACAGTGTGCTGAGTGTTGGCATTAAGGTAGATGTGGATACTTCCTCCTTGCTCACCCCCTCCCCCAGGAAAGTGTTTAGCCCAGCATAGGACGGGGAATGCTAGCAGGGTTCCCGAAGAAGGCCATGCCCATGCAGAAGAATTTACTTCTTTGTCATCCACTACCACATCCTTGGTGGCTAACTTAAATCCCTATTTCACATTGAGTTAAAGAGCACATTTGAGTGGAACCAAGTCTTGGAAAGCAGTAGTTTAGGGGTTCTGTAACTTTGTGTTTACTTCCTATTTTCTTTCTTTAAAGCATTAATATTCTTGTATCTTCTATGGGCATCTATAAATGTAAAGACTTATTGTAATTATTATTTGGTGTGTTGATGTTAAGTTGGAAATATTTTTATCAAAAGAGAAACATTCCTCTTCCAGATAGAAACCCTGTAGTCCTTGGAGATGATTCTGAATAGTTATTTGTCTTCAAGGTGTTTGCAGTCAAGACAGATTTTTACTCATGAATAACTCTAGTAATTTTTTCTTTAAAGGTTCTGTTGCCTCCTAAATTTTAAGTGCCAGCCTGTCCTCATGTGCCCTCTATGTTTTCTGATNATTCTGAATAGTTATTTGTCTTCAAGGTGTTTGCAGTCAAGACAGATTTTTACTCATGAATTTTGGAGTGTTTTTCTCAATTTTCCTTTTGTTCACCTTCTCCTTAAACCACAAAATCATGAAACATGATTTCTTTTATTTTGCTCCCATTACAAAATATTACTTGTAAAAATCAAAACAGTTTAGAGATGTAAACAGTTTAGAGTGAGCAGTTAAATTATAACTCTAGTAATTTTTTCTTTAAAGGGTCTGTTGCCTCCTAAATTTTAAGTGCCAGCCTGTCCTCATGTGCCCTCTATGTTTTCTGATTCTGATGCTAATGTGGTATTCTGGGAAATGCCTCTCCAAATTATTCTTCCTCCTGACCTCCAAACTCTTGCTTTCAAGGTCAGTCACTTCACATACTACCGTAATGACAGCTGTACCAAGCCAGGCTTTCCAAGATCCAGCTTTGGTCCTATCAGCAAAATTCATCCCTCCCACCCCCCATACACACACCAACTAGATGCTCCTCACTGCCACAAAATAATACCCACACAAATGCAACTGTAAGGTAGGGGTTTGGGTTGATCTAGTCAATCTGGTCTTATTTTGCCTTCAAGGCCAGTTTTGTCTGGGAAGGACTAGTGTACTACTGCATAGAAAGCTGCAAGTAAGTGCCTTTCATTGGACCACCCCTGGGAAAGCGAGTGCATGTGCAGAGTTAATGTGAAATGGGGAGTATGACCTGAACCTCGGTACCATT
>NW_007737093.1:0-32231 GCF_000696425.1 Galeopterus variegatus
GGTGGGAGCTAAAAATACACAAATAAATTCACTCTCACACACACACACACACACACACACAAAAACCAGGGGTGGGGAGGAAGAAGATATAACAACTACAATTTCTTTGAAGGTGTTACAACAAGCAAATGGAAAGGAAATTCTTGGGTGGGAGGGGGGAGAGGGAGAAGGGAGGGAGGTTTCAGTGATGGGTCATAATAATCAACCACATTGTATATTGACAAAATAAAAAAAAAATTAAAAAAAAAAAAAGAAGAAGACAGGTCGGGTGCTTACTCCTGGACAAGATGGTGAAAAAATTCCCCTCCTGGGCTGGGGTAATTGGTTAGTAGAATTTGCATTACATTGCCTTTAAATTTCATTTCAACTCCAGGATTCTACAAATCTCTTGGGAAGAGGTGTAAAAGAAAGATTAAGACCATTTCCCATTAAAAGGAATCAGCATGTTTGTTTATAGACTGAAACCATCATCATACACTGTTCTAGTGAAACAGATCACCAGATTTCTGAGATTCAATATTTTAGCTCATTAAAAAGGAAGTAAATGTTTAAAATTTTCATTTTTCAAAACTCATATTCAGTTTTTAGCAAAGGGGCTCCTTTTACTGGAATAGTTGTAAACAGCACAATTATTTGAGTTGAAGGAAAATTTTTTAAAAAACAAAAAACCCTGACACAAGAAAACTGTGACCATTCTTATCAAAGTTTGCATACAATACCATCTCCCTTCCACCATCCCCTTCCTCCTAAACTCATTTTGTGACAATATACAGAAAGAAATATAGTTTTAGCTTGAGTTTTGCCAGAACTGTTCCATGAGCTTCATTAAACATTATCTTTCCTCTCTCCCAAAGTTATTTTATTATTTTTTTTTCCTTTTTTTTTTTTTTTTCCGTGTCCGGCAACGGATCGCAACCCTCAGTGTTGCTCCCGTACCAGACTGGGACCGGCAACGGGATCGCAACCCTCGGTGTTGCTCCCACACCTCGCTCAGCCAGTGAGCGGGAACCGGTCTGTATGTGGGATCCGAACCCTCGGCGGGAGCGCCACCGCACTCCCAAGCGGCGCACTGTAGCAGTGTGCCACCGGGCCGGCCCCACTCCCAAAGTTATTTTATTATTTTTTTTTCCTTTTTTTTTTTTTCCGTGTCCGGCAACGGATCGCAACCCTCAGTGTTGCTCCCGTACCAGACTGGGACCGGCAACGGGATCGCAACCCTCGGTGTTGCTCCCACACCTCGCTCAGCCAGTGAGCGGGAACCGGTCTGTATGTGGGATCCGAACCCTCGGCGGGAGCGCCACCGCACTCCCAAGCGGCGCACTGTAGCAGTGTGCCACCGGGCCGGCCCCACTCCCAAAGTTATTTTATTATTTTTTTTTCCTTTTTTTTTTTTTCCGTGTCCGGCAACGGATCGCAACCCTCAGTGTTGCTCCCGTACCAGACTGGGACCGGCAACGGGATCGCAACCCTCGGTGTTGCTCCCACACCTCGCTCAGCCAGTGAGCGGGAACCGGTCTGTATGTGGGATCCGAACCCTCGGCGGGAGCGCCACCGCACTCCCAAGCGGCGCACTGTAGCAGTGTGCCACCGGGCCGGCCCCACTCCCAAAGTTATTTTACTTGATGAAGTTTAATAAAATAGTTTCAGGGATATACCAAAAACATTCTTCAGTGTTTTCAGCAGGAAGGTTTCCCAAAACCACCACTACTACTTACATTAATGGATGTTAACCATCTCGTTTAAGCCTTATTGCTCTCCTATGAAGTAGATATTTAAACTGAGGAAATTGATGAGTTTCTTGTCTGAGTGTCACAACTAGGGAGTGATATTTTTGACTTGTGCTCTATATGTTTAAATCTTTGCTCTCAGAATGTCACTCTAGAATTGTCAATTCCCCAATAACAAAATTTATATTTCAGGTATGTATTTCAGTTCAACGAATTTTGGACAAGATGTGCATTCCCTTCCTCCCCCCTCCCCAGACAAATCCTAGAAAAATGGGTCTTAGGAATGGAAGTCCCGCTTTTCCCTTACAGCATCAACCTCACTGTACACTCTCTGACCAAAAACACCTCCTTCAGGAAAGCGTTATTTTGGAAATTTCACATTTTGCTTCTCAAAAGGATTTACTTATATGTAAACACCCTTTAGACAGGATCATAAAGGTATTAACTAGTAAACTCCTTCAGGGAATTAGCTGACTCCTGGCTGACAGTCAGGCTCTCCTGGCACATGGCTGGGAGCTGCGCACACTTGCAAGGGCCCAAGGGTGGATTGGGTGTGTGAATCACGTGCTTCCTAGTTCTGCTATCACCAGCCCCACCAGGGCTATGCTGAGCGTCATGGGGTAAAATCAAGTCTGAGAATCCTCCCCAGAGAATGGATTGCTGTGTGGGGAAAGGTGGAGAGAATTCCAGACAGCTAGACATAGTCCTCAGAAGGGCTAGGGCATCCATGTGTGCCTGAGTACAAACATACATTTGGATTCGGGAAGGTGAGATTTTGAAACGTAAGGCTGAGTTTTTGTGAGCCAAAAATCTGTATGTCTGCTTCCATCTTTTCAAGGACTAAACAATTCAAGACTGAAAGCATTTTCTTTAATGTTTTTACAGTGCTATGAAGATTCCAGTTAACAAAAACAAACTGTGTTTCTAGAGAAGTGATTAGTTACTCTTATATGGCCCTCAACTCATTATCTGCAATTAAGACTAACCACGGTAAAAACAAATATTTACACATAATCATTTCAGCCCAGATAAATAACATATACAAACACGATGTAACACAAGTTATAATCTAAGTATATAAATGTTTGCCTTGTGTTGCTCATGGTAAATACAAAATCATCTTTGTAAAGGCAAAGAGTCACATGCCCAATCACCAACAACTGTGTCATCCCTCAGCATCTCGTCAATTAGTTTAGTTCTCCAAATTCAAATCTGTCCCTTTCCTTCCTCCCCTACTACCTGTGTCTTTTTCATTTTTCTTCCTCTTTAGGCCAAGCATCGTCTGGAACACAGGGTGTTCTCAGACATCAGCAAATTCACCAGGAGCATTTGCTGTTGACAGCTGGCTTCTTTTTCCTGGCCCACTCCATCCTGCATTCTGTCTTCCAACTGTAAGAAAAACATGTGCTTTCTGAAGGCAGTGACTGGCCTTCAAATAAGCCATTTTCTTTCATTCCAGCTTACGAGTGATAAACCAACAGCATTTTACTTCTGAAAAGAAAATCTATTGCCACTAGTTATAAAAGACTTCGATCTTATTCATTACAGTCATGATTATGATGAAAGAAAATTAAATTCATCTTTAAAATAGCCCTGAATCCCAAGAAAGCAGGAAAAAGCAGAAGTTTGGCTAAATCATATACTCCTCCCTCATAAAGGAATCCCTTCCTCTTGCCATGTAAATCAAATAGTATTCCCCATCTCACACGAGAGAGCTCCATCTCACCCACGGTCAGGCGGTACAAACAATCCAAACTACCTGTACCCAAATGTTTTGACTGGATGTTAACAGACATTTTATCTGATTTTGGAGAATGGGATGATCTCTCAGATTAAACTAAAAGTATTTCCAAATTAATTCAACAAATGTTCACTAAGCACCTATCACAGGCCAAGCAGTTGTTTTAGGTGTTGGGGTATAGTAGTGAACAAAACAAAATGCCCTCATGTAACTTATATTATAGGAAGTAAAAAAAAAAAAAAAAGTACAATATTGATCTTAGCAATCCTTAGAACTCTCCAACTGATTTCAGTTAACAGAATGTAGTTTACAATTGGTTGCTCAATCCAATTCCCTATCTTTTCCTAGCACATATTTTTAGATTTTTTTTTTTTTGCTAAAAACAAACTGAATATCTTTAAACACCTATTTCTACACAGTATCCTTGTAATGTTATAGGAGCTAGTAACTAGTATCATAGAGTCACTGTTCCCAAGCACCATGGGAAAGTTAAAGCTGGGGTAAGTACTGTGTACATTAATAGCAGTGAGACACATTCATTGCTCCTGAGGGGTACTGGGAAAGATTTTCTAAAAATTCAGAGTCTGCTCCTGGGCACATAACCGCCTAAGGTTTCCTCTACTACATGAAGGGATGCTCTGGAGTTAATTAAAAAGACCTAGGGTGGTTCTGTTTACTTGCTCCAGAGGAAAGGAGGGGAAGAAATGTTTTTTAATGCCATAGTAAAAAGTTATCAAAATTGTGAGGGGCGCCAGAAAAACAACTTCTCACACAATACCAATTTTTTAAAAAAGCACTTCACAGGATACAAAGAAAAACAAATCAGTGAACATCTTTAGTATCTCACAGATGTTGATGGAAAAATAAAAGGAAAATCATTAGCTCTTGGAGCTAATATTACATGATTTGAGTACAATGAAATCCACTTTTTGAAACCTTGAACAGCCAACTTTAAAAACAGATGATCAAACTAGGGAAAGACAGCATCTAAATTATTTTTTTTTTTTCCTTTTTGTCTTTTTTCGTGTCCAGCAACGGATCGCAACCCTCAGTGTCGCGCCCGAACCGGACCGGGACCGGCAACGGGATCACAACCCTCGGTGCTGCGCCCACACCTTGCTCAGCCAGTGAGCGGGAACCAGTCTGTATGTGGGATCCGAACCCTCGGCGGGAGCGCCACCGCGCTCCCAAGCGGTGCACTGTAGCAGTGCGCCACCGGGCCGGCCCTAAATTATTCTTATTTTTAAAAGGATTTATCATTTTATTGAGGATTCATCTTAAGATCCCTCTAAATCGGGGCCGGCCCGGTGGTGCACTGGATAAGTGCGCCGCTTAGGAAGCGCGGCGGCGCTCCTGCCCGAGGGTTCGGATCCCACATACAGACTGGTTCCTGCTCACTGGCTGAGCGAGGCGCGGGAGCAAAACCGAGGGTTGCAGTCCCATTGCCGGTCCCCGGTCCGGTATGGGGGCAACACTGAGGGTTGCGATCCGTTGCCGGACACGGAAAAAGACAAAAGACAAAAAAAAAAAAAGATCCCTCTAAATCAATTCTGAAATGAGGCAAATTAGAAGGGAGATAACTTCGAATACACAAATTTCATTTATAACCAATTTTGGGAGACCAGACTTTTGAACAAAGAAATTTTTCTAGTGGTGCTGATAGAAATGCAAGATTTCTGAACTGCATCCTTCCTAAACTATGCACAGCCTATTCTCATCCCTGCACATTTACAGCTTGTAGGCTGGTAATGTGTATACAGCAGTTATTCAGTAAATTTGATGAGTGAATGAATGTACATGACAGGGTTAACATCTCTGGTGCTTAAACAAAATTCCTTCCAGCTGCTGATTCACACTATCTTCTGGGTTCCCTGTCTTACAAAGACAGTAAACAGAGCATCTGTCTCAGCTGGTTCCTGAGTTTTCATCGCTTCCTCTCAAGCCAGCACTATTAGCTGGGGCTCGAGCAGGACCCATAAACAGGAAGTTGAATATAGGAGTCAACACCTGACTTGAATAATGAACAACCTACCTGGCTCAGCAGGTGTCCACAGGAAGTTCCTGCTACCACAGCTTCCATTTCCTTTTCCAACCTCTTTTTCCTTCCCTGCATGCAGCCCAAGATTGCCTCCTACTTTCAGGACCCTGCTCCTTTCCTTGCCTGGAGCTGGGTCCTCAGCAGTATGACTGAAGGAGGCAGTCAGCTGGCCCTCCCTTCTCAGGGCCCCGTTTCCTTGGCATTGTGATGAGCTCCTGCCTTCCCCTCTCATTTGCCTTTCATCAAATGCCAGGGAATCATGTGAAAGTAATCCACAAAGTGGAGCGCACCCTTCAAATGTGGGTATTAAGGTTATTTTGATAGAGGCATAATACCTTCAAACTCCCCTTGCACTGCTCATTCTCAGCTTTGGTCCTGATGTGTCCAGGAAAGCTGGTGCCTAGTTTTCCTAACAAAAGAGAATGAATCAGACTTCACCTGATGAGTCACAATCAGGTAATTAATCAGTAGGCATTACCTAGAGCCAGCACTGAACCAGGAGAGAAACTACTAAAGTTGTACAGTGTCACCTGTGGATTCAGGCTAAAGGCTCAGTTCAGGGCAGTTTCAGAAGCGAAGAAGGGCAATTGTCAAACCTATGGATTATGCTTCTTTTTCATTTAAGAGCACTTAGATTACTGTGCTTATCAAATGAGAGTACTTTTGTCCCTGGGTGTGAAATGCAAAATTTGTAATATTCAATTATAGATAACTTGTGGAAATGCAAACATTTTTATTTACTAACGTCTATAAGCAAAGCAAAAGGCTTTGAGTTCTTAAAGAGTAATTTAAGAAAAAAATACAAATTTAAATACATTCTCTGCATTTTTTAACTCAGTAATTCCCCTCACCCCTAATAAAACATTTTATTGTTACCAAAGGCTAACATTTTTTCAACACAACAGAGAAGCAGAGTGGGAGCCATGCCGAGTTAGGAACTGGAGCCCAGGGTTCAAATCCCAGCTCCATAACGACAAGTTGTCAGACAGATGTTGGGTCAGTCATTTAATCTCTCTAATTAATGCCTCAGGCATGAGGCAGTTAGACAAGATTCTTTCCAAATCTAAGACTTACCTTATTTTGGCAGCAAAACAAAACTGCTGCAAAGAGAAGGTAAGGAACAGAAAGAAGAGGTATCCCATATGGACCTTAGGCTACAAATAGATACTGAATTTTGAAAAAAATAATAATATCAACAAATCTTGCATTTTGTTTGGGTCACAATTTTTAACAACCCAATAAATAAGTGAGATGACAAAGTCAACAGTATTTTAGAATCGGATGGCTTACAAACCCAAAACTGTGGGATTGTGACCCTGCTTGTGTCACTACCCACCCCAACAGCCTCAATTTATCTTATTTCTTCCCTCTTCTACCTCTCTGCAGAAAGCTTTAAAAGTTTACACTTTCATTACTGCCAGGATTACTCTTGTACAATCTCTGGTGTCCGGAATTGAAGTGTAGTGTTATTTCATGAAATTTACTATGAACAGAGGGTATTGCAGTTAAGGGAGTGCATGTCCATTTCCTATAGATATATACTCATATAGGTGTTGGTGTGCAACTCTGAATGAGAAGACTGGAAATTGCTTCTTGCCTCCAAGGAATTTCACTGATGTCATAAACCACTGGATCAAAGCTTACTTTTCCATTGCATAGAAACAGAACTTTGGCCCATAATTCAATGTTAGTTAATTAGTTTTATAGTGATACTGTACTTGTTATTGCAACTTTGATCTACACAGCTCTTTAAAGCCCACATTCACATTTTTAAAGTAATATGCTTTAGCAGCAAGTGAGAGAAATTTAACGCCTGGCACATTTATTGGAAAAGCAGCAGTGGACAGCTTGATTTAATGGAAATACCACAAGATAATTGTCCAAGGCCCTTTCCAGCTTCAGCGGTCTAGGTAACAGGTGACTAAGAGATACTTCAAAGGGGGGTGGGGAGTAGGAGGTGATGGTGAGACATCAGGATGAAGAATGTTTATATTACATGGAGCTCTTTCTCATTATTTTTATACAGTGATTCTGCAGATCTCAGCAAATCTGAACACTTAAATCTACCACTCAACTGGTATCTTTAAAACAAATTTATTTTTTTGAAATAAGGACTACACATTCCTTGCACAAAATCCAAAAGCTACCAAAGAACAGAGTAGAAAAATTCTCCCATCTACACCTGTCCTTCAGTCCTCCAGTTCCCATTTTCACTTTCTAAAACAATCATTCCAGAGGATTCCATGCATAAGCATATTTGTATATATTGTTATTTTCTCCCAAACACAAATATTAGTGCTCTGTATATGCTTTTTTCTTCCTTTTTTTCTTCCAACCCCCTCCACTCAACCACCTGAGCCCCTGGTAACCACTATTCTACCCTCTACTTCTAACAGCTCAACTTTTTAGATTCCACATATGAGTGAGATTATACGGTATTTGTCTTTCTGTGCCTGACTTATTTCACTTAACGTGATGTCCCCTGGGTTCACAGATAGTAGGAGTTCCTTCTTTTTTACGGCTGAATAGTATTCTACTGCGTATATATACCACATTTTCTTTATCCATTCATCTACTGATGGACACATAGGTTGATTCCATATCTTGGCTATTATGAATAATACTGCAATGAACATGGGAGTGCAGGTATCCCTTCAACATACTGATTTCATTTCCTTTGGATATATACCCAGCAGAGGGATTGCTGGATCTATGCTTTCTCCACTTAGTCTATCTCAGAGATTTTTTTTTATATCTATACACAAAGAGCTGTATTATTCTTTTTGACAGCTGTATGATATTCAATTTTATGAATGTACCATAATTAATTTAACTGGTCTTCTACTGATGGACATATAATGTTTCTTATCTTTCACTTTTTCAAGAAAATAAATGCTGTAATGAATATCTCTCTCTCTCTCTCTCATTTTGAACATGTGTGAGTATAAGCTTATCTTGCAAGATAAGCTCCTGGAAGTGGAATCCTAGAAGAGGAACAGTCATACTGCTATGCATTTGTAATGTCAACACATAAGTGCAATGTTGTTTCCCCACCATGTGAAAACACAGAGTTATGAAATTTTTTTATTTCTGCCCATCCATAGGTGAAAAATACTATCTTATTTGCAGTTTACTTATGAATGAGGTAGATCATTTTTCATATGTTAAAGAACCTACCCCACCTCACCCACTCTGGGAAACTTCACAGAATTCTTCCCTGCTTTATTTTTCAGTATTTAAGCAGGTGACTACTGGCTTTATTGACTTCATTAGTTTCATTTATTCCACAGACCTTTACCAAGCATTTACTATGTTAGATACCAGAGTGACCATGGTGAACATCTATTCCAGCCACGAGGCACTCGCAGTCTGGTGGCAAAGGCATCGATTGAACAGACAGATGGACCACCTACACGCCACCCTGCTACGAGACTGGCCTGAGTCGCGGAGGAGGGGTCCTAAGTGGCCAGACGGCCAGGAGGATAGGGATCCCTCATCGGGGAGGCAATGCCTCATGAGAACCCTAAAGAGTATGAGGCAGAGTGGGCCAAAGGGAAGGGCGAGAGCGTGGAGGGGCCAGGAAAGGCCTTCCAAGTCAAGGGAATGAGGTACACAAAGGCATGGCAGTGAGGGACACAAGTTTGAGGAATTACCTTGACTCAGGAAAAGTCCTCTGGTTTGAGATGAGCAGAGAATGCTTCTAGGGAAGAGCAAGAAAGCAGGCTGGACAGGTCGACAGGATCCAGATCAACAAAGGCCTCCTATATTTCAAATTGAACAATGAAGGTGATAAAGCCTTCACCAAGACCCAGAAATGAATCATCACGCCCCACACAGTCAGCTGACACCAGGTGAAATGCTGGGAGACATGTAAACATGACCGCCAGCATTAACTGTGTTTTCAGTAGCTTTTTCTTCTTGCTGGCTTCACTCCTCAGAGAAGAGAGCCTTGCAGCTCTAAAATGCTGGGTGCAGGGGTCATTCTACCCTCTTCTGTGGCTGCATGCATCCCACCATTGGAGAAGTCCACTGATGACTCCTCTCTCCTCTTTGACATGTGGCTGCCAGGCACACTTAATCAACACATTAAATGCCTGTTCATCTTAAAATAAAAGCATCTTGCCAACTATGACTGTAATACTCTTCTGTTCCCAACAGGTATTTACCATGCCTCCTGAGACTGCAACAGATAGATCCATTAAACATATTAAGAGTGTTGTAGGTTAGTAGAAGGTATGATTGATTATTTTTAAATGAACACAACTTTTACTTTTCGAAACACACATGAATAATGCCTCCATCAAAGTAATGCCCTTAGAAGACTATTTACTTACTCTAATAATGATTCCTCTGCCCAACATATTTTTAGAATTCTTTTAATGATATTTTTGCTGTCTCTATCCAATACACATTGATTTAAAAGATTTGCCTTTGGCCTGTAGTGCAATCTTACAAACATGCTCTGGTGTTGAAACAGTATTCCTTTTTTCCTTCCCTTCTCTCTTTCTATATTCAACAGAAACAAAGCAAAACTCAGAGGCCTCTTCTTAAGCCTCTGCTAATAGCAAAGAGAAAAGCTCTCTGGGGAGTAGGCCATCTCATTCTGTAGCCCTCCTGAGATGCCAGGACTGCTGGGCTGGTCACCATACCCACATCAACAACCTACCCTCGTTAAGGAATTCACCTCCAACTTTCTTTCAGCAGCAGGTGGGGAAGAGCAGCACCAAGTAGAATACTGCCCTCGGCTGTCTTGAGCTCCCTGTCTGATTAAGGAGAGGGTATAGTAATCCCCCCCTTATCTGTGGGGATACGTTCCAAGACCCCCAGTGGATGCCTGAAACTGTGGATAGTACTGAACCCTATATATACCACATTTTTTCCTATACATACATACCTACAATAAAGTTTAATCTATAAATTAGACACAGTAAGAGATTAATAGCAGCAATAGTAAAATAGAACAATTATAACAACATGTTAGCATCACTACTCTTGCACTTTGGGGCCATGATTACGTAAAATGAGGGTTACTTGAACATAAGCACTGCAATACCAGGACAGTCAATCTGATAACTGAGATGGCTACTAAGTGACTAACAGTGGGTGGATAGCGTTGATACGCTGGACAAAGGGATGACTCACATCCTGAGTGAAACAGAGTGGGATGGCACAGATTTCACCATGCTACTCAGAACAGCGCACAATTTAAGACTTGTGAATTGTTTGTTTCTGAAAATTTCCATTTAATATTTTTGGACCACAATTAACTATGGGTAACTGAAACCATAGGAAGTGAGACTGTGGATAAGGGACGACTACTGCATTTACTTGGGGCCATGCTAGTGCGTAGGGGAAGCCAACCCCATCAGTGTTGACTGATGACCAGAATGGAAGCGGGGGGACATTCTTCATTTCCAGGTTGTGTCTGGTTAACATCAGGTGCCAGGATCAAAATTTCACTTTAACTGAGGGGCTGTGGGAGACTGCACAGCCTGGCAGGCTCACTGCTCCCACAGCCCTTAGCTGCTGCCTTGTTTGTGGCATTTATCACATCCCACTGTGACCCTCTGTTTACATCTATACTACCTGCCAGACTCTGCCCTCTGGGATTTGTTCATCCTACCATCCAGTACTTTACATGCTCCAGGGATGATTGTAAACAAGTAAACAGATAGCAGGAGTGGCCTGCCCTTTAAGCCCGTGCAGTCAGGCTCTATGCAGCCCACTTTGGTCAGTCCAGGTCATGTGAATGTGAAGGGTCCACCCTGTCTCTGACCAGGCTCCTTTGATGGCCAAGTAGCTCTGAGAGGAACAGAGCTTAGGTCTGGACACCCCAGTCTGTTGAGACTGTGGGCAGAGTTAGAGTAGGCATCAGGACTGTTAGGCACATGGCCACCACCCAGATAAGTGACTCTGGCACATTATTTCACTTCTCTGGGGCCAGATGGCCTCTTCCTAAGATCCTCTTCAGTGTCGAAAGTTCTCAGTCTTGCCTGCTGTCTTCTCTCCAGGACAGAACATATGCCTCTCCCTTCCTTAGAAATGGTGCAAGAACTGAGTTGTCCAGGCAAAAAAAAACCTTTGAAGGAAGAATTTCTGTGCTGTGAGTGGTTTATTCTGAGAATAGGACTCAGAGAAGTTTTAGAAATAGTCGTTCAATGTCAGGGATAGACAGACTGTAATCTGTGAGCCAAGAAAAATGGTCTGTAAAGGCTAGAAGAAAAGAACCCCATGGTTAAGAACTTGTAAAAACATCTATAAGAAACAAAAGTTCTAAGGGAAAGACGGTGAATCAGCAGGATCACAGGAGGTAGAGAGTGAGCTTTGAAATGACACAGAATTAACTGGCTAAAGGGCAAATGCTGCAGAATGCTAATGCAAGAGGTGACACACATGCACCCGGAAGCAACAGATGACAAGCAGACACATCTTTGTCCCAAGCCAGCTCCAATGGGGAAAGCTTACCATACCAGTATTTTTCAAATGGGAAATAGAGACCACCAAGTTTCATTAGAGTTTATAAACACTCTGGTCTTGGGACGTAGAGGAGGAAAGAGAGTGAGAATGAGCAGGTATGACATTCGCCATTAATTTCACTAACAGCTTTGTACCATGCTAAGTCAAAACAAAGGGGTGATGCAGACAGAAGCCCACCACCACAGTCTCTGCCTTCGAGGAAGATGGGACACCAAAACCCACCACGCAAGGTATTGACAATGATAAAACCTGTACAGGCATTATCATTACAAAGCGTTTTTACACATGTCATCTCATTTAACTCTCACAATGATCAGAAGGCCAGGAGAGAATTTATGTAACTTGCCCAAGGTCTCTCAGCTTTGGTGTAGTAGGCTAATTATAGAAATTTCATATATAATACTCAAAGAACGTAAAATGCGTTTTGAATTCACAGGGGTTCCAAGGACAACAGCATATGCCAATGAGTGCCCATGCTTAGGAAAGGCATGGTATTCTGTGCTTTATGGACACAGCTCCAGCGCCTAGAAGAGCCCCACACTGGCACTGGGCCTGACCAGGCAGAGTCAATACCTGACTCCTATTTGCTGCATGAATGAAGGTAGGGTATTAACTATTTCCACTGTGCAGCTGGAGAATCAGAAGTCAAGTCAAGGGGCCGGCCCGGTGGCGCACTGGAGAGTGCGGGCTTGGGAGCGTGGCGGCGCTCCCGCCGAGGGTTCAGATCCCATGTGGAGACCGGTTCCCGCTCACTGGCTGAGCGCGGTGCGGGCACAACACTGAGGGTTGCGATCCCGTTGCCGGTCCCCGGTACGGGTGTGACACCGAGGGTTGCGATCCCGTTACCGGTCAGTAAAAAAGACAAAAAAAGGAAAAAAAAAAAAAGAAGTCAAGTCAAGAATCTGAATATAGGTCTGACACGAAAGTTGCTAGTCTTTTCATTTTTTGGTGTTTTTGGTGGTACATGAGACACAGGATTCCATACAATGACTGCAGGAAGTGTGCAAACACAGCAATAAAAAACAATGGATCATATTTCATTTACTTTCTAATTTTTTTTTTATATCAAGGAAAAAGTATCAGTTTGGGGCAAGTCAGTCTTTAACACCTCTCTAATAATAATCATCCTCCTTCTTTAAAAAAGGTGTTAGACTCAGAACCTTCCAACGAACAACACTAGTTAGAATTTAATAACAACCCTTTGTTTTCAGTATATTTTACTTTCATGATTACTTCCTATTTATGGCAAACAGTACTGGTTTTCCATTTATATGAATGATGTTAACATTCCTTTCTAAATAAACTTAGGTTTCTGAAGTTTTTAAAAGCGGGGTCACTTTAGAAGACAATATTAAGCGGTCAGCAGTACAGGTTGTAGAGAAGTGGCAGAAAACATGAAAGTATTACATGGATGGCTGGAATGTGGGAAATGTTGCTCTAGGTCATACTGGCCCTCAGAACTAAGTGCTTCTGCCCAGTTTTGAATCAGTGCTCCTTTGTGGGTAGGGCAAATGGGACAAGTAATGTTCTCTAGGACACTCAACTCTGAGTTTGCAGGGTTCCCAGCTGGACATGTCCCAGACTGGATCTCTTGATTGCGCTACACTAATGAGCTTCATGTGTTCAGGTTGGCAGACAGTTAACATGAACAGGTGTCAGGAGTGGACGTTAATAGGTATCTGAGTATGGCAGGCATTGGCAAACTATGGCCCCTATGCTATATCCAGCTGAAAGCCTGTTTTTGTAAATAAAGTTTTACTGAAACACCTATTTGTTTACATATGTCTACAGGTGCTTTTCTGCTGCCAGGGCAGTTAAGTAGTTGTGACAGACACCACATGAGCCACAAACCCTAATATATTTACTATCTGCCCCCCTCTTTTTGGCATTTGGCCAGTATGGGGATCTGAACTCTTGACGTTGGTTTTATAACAGTGCACTCTAACCAACTGAGCTAACCGGAGAGACCTTATCTGGCTCTTTATGGAAAAAATTTGCTGGAAGGCCAGATATTGAAAAGATTAGGGCCAAGGAAGTGCAGGTAGTATAGTTCAAGGGCAAGAGAAGTAACTACCAGAAAGTAAGTCAGAAGCTCCCTCCTGGCAGGTGGGTAGGATTGAATCTGAGTAGAAAACTGAAGCAGGAAGGGAGAAGGAGCAAAGCCATGGTCAAAACTCGAGAAACTGAGAAGATAAATAAGGGGTAGATGTGACAGCAGAGATAATGATCTCACATCTTTTGGAGTCAAGAACTACCCTTCTGATACCCTACCCTACTACTACTCTGGGCTTCCCAGACCTTTACAAGGAGCCGCCTCTTGCAGCTTTAAGGAGCCATGCCCTTGGGAATCCAGAGCCCTAATCATGCCTTGCCAGATGGTATTCAGTGTGGACCGTGGTAAGATTATGATGATCAGAGATGATCTTGGATGGGAGAGGAAGCAGAAAGAGAAAATAGCAGATTATCTTTGAGCAAAAGCAAATAGGGTACATCTAAAGGGGAGACAGATGAATACTAAGTGGGGACAATTACAGAGGCCTTATTTAATAGGGTAAGGAGTTTGTACTAATATAGTAGGCTATGGGAGATCATTGCAGAGATGTGAGCAGGGCAGTCATTTGTGACTCCAGTTATTTGTGAGACAAAGATAGCAAGGCCTGACAAAGCTCTACAAAACCATAAGACACCACAGTTTGATTTACAATACTATAAAAGACAAAATGGATTGGGTTTGCTAGAATAAAGGTGTTTACAAGATGGCTGTCACTAGTAGTGTGGGAATCTGCTGCAACCAAAGCTCTATGCCAAGCACATGAGTGGGTACACGTCACAAAGCACTCACAATTGCCACTGCCTGTGTACTGTCAATACAGTAAGAAGCCCCAGGCATTTTATTTAAATGACAAAAAACTAGCATGTAATTTTTAACCAAATTAATGCCATATGTGAAAGGAGAAGCTCATAGACTCTTCTTCCAAGTGGGGTTTTTTCTCTCCCTTAATTTTATTTTTATGGTTAAAACTTTTAATTTTGCTACCTGCTCACCTCAGCAAGTGAATTACAAATTTTATAGGTAATCAATTCATTGTCCAAAAACTGTATTTTCATGCTGGTTTCCTCCAGACTAATAGAATATCGTTTATCAAACTAAACCTCGAGAAGGTCTCTCACATCCCTGTCTTCCTCCTCCCTTTCTGTCCACTGCCCCCACCACCCCTGTCCTCATCCGAAAAGTCATGAACACCCACCTAGTGAGTTCCCTCTGTCATCAGGGCCAACAGACCCTGGGGGAAATTCAGCTGCATTAACTTTCTTTCTGGCTCTTCGTGCTTGCAAAGAATGCTCCTTTAGCAAGTCAGGGCAGCTTTTTCAGTCTGTCTGTGAGGTGCTTTTCTTCTGGGTGGCAGATGTGCCTTCTATTTACCTACCATTCACTCACCACTAACCAGTCTCCTTGGCAGTCCTTAGAAACTTCCAGGTGGCAAGTGTTTGTTCATGTTGTAGGGGGTGAAACTGAGACACATGAAGAGGAAGTCAAGACATTCCACAGGAGTTAGATACAAGATGAGAGTAATTCAGCATCATGGGTTATTTTCAAAAACTAAGGAAGAGATTGTAACAAGAACTAAATCACACTGTAATACAGCATTGCCTCTGCTCCCTCCACCAGCCAACTGTGAAATCCATCTTTATGAGAGACAGTATTGACGGTCATATCTTCATCACTAAGAACTCACTACTTGATTCCATGGCAGCCTACAGTCAAAAACTTACCAGATAAAAGTCATCTCTACTGAGTATTAGGGCTGGGAAGGTCCTTCATTTCATAAATAAGGACAAAGCATCCCAGAGAAGTGACTTATCCAAAGGCAAACAATAGTCTTTAGGATGAGGAGCCACATATTCCTAGTCTAAAGGTCCCTGACCTTTCTTCCTACCCCAATGTCACTGTTGGCAGCATCCAGCACATTAACAGACGTAAACTAGCGCTGGTGTTCTAGGCACTGTGCCAGCCGCCTCAGAAGGATTTGAGTGTCTGACGCCCAGCTCTGAAAGGCACTGAGAGCTCCAAGATAATGACATACAGTTTCTCCTCTATTGGAGTTCCCAGGCTAGTGAGGGTTCCATGGAAGTAAACAACAGATGAGTCCAGAATGGGATGAAAATCCACATCTAGAAGAATGTATATGATACTATGAAAGCTCAGAGGAGGGGCCATGCTCAGCCTTGAGGGAAGAAAGCAGGAACCTGAAAAAAATCAGGTGTTATCCAGGTAAAGAATGAGGCAAAGACATTGATACTGCAGAGAAAACAGGATGAGCAAGGTTGGGAAGCAATCCCGGGAGGGTAAGCAGGTTCAGTCTGGACAATCCAGGGAATCCAGATGAACCAAATCCAGTGAGAAGCCAGACTAGACTGAAACAAATCATTGCAACACTAAGTGGGGCTGCAATGAGCATGAGGTCAACACAAACACAGACTAGGGTCAAGGAGTCCCAAGTGGGCACAGGGACCCAGGCAGGAATGAACAGATCAGGAGAGAACTGGAAGAGGAAAAGAGCCACCCAGAGAACACATGAGCAAACCAGCCCAGCTGAGGTCTCAAGAGGCAGACATAAGACAGTCCCTGAGATAGTTTCCTGGGCTCTTCGTGTCCACTGGGGTCACATGTGGTCCAAAGACCACCTGGCTTGACTCATCAGCTGACAAATCTTGTTTCCCTTGAGTTGTGAGCCGTCCAGGATTGCAACTGGACAAGTGGGAAGGTCAGAGTCTAAACTAAAACTAATTCCTGATAAGTTTTTATAACTGCTATCATGTTTTTCCCTTTTCTCCCTGCACTTGGCCCTGATAGAAGTGTAGATAGTAGAACATGGAGATTGAGACTGGAGTCTGATCTGAGTTCAAAGCCCACCCACCTATTTACTAACTGGGTACCCCTTGGTAAAGCTGCTTTAATCTCCCTGACTCAGCTCTCTCATCTAAACTACTGAAATGGTTAGATCAGAATGCATAGAAGGTGTTTTCAACATAGTGCCAGCCACACAGGAAGTATTCTGTGAATGGCAGTGTTCGAATGTTCTATTTAAAAGGCAAGCTGGGTCAGATTCTACAGGACCTCCCATATCAGTCTGGACTTTGTGGTGGGTTGTTTTTCCCAAAGATGACTGCATCAAAATTGCTCACCTAGGGCTGAGCCCGTGGCGCACTCGGGAGAGTGCGGCGCTGGGAGCGCAGCAGCGCTCCCGATCCGCCTTGGCCGTACAGCAGCCCAACAATGTCTTTTCCTCATGGCTAAAGAGCTGGTGTTTGCAGGGCAGGAAGGTACATGGGTGTAAATTCCTATACTGCTTCTCCTTAGCTTTATTTTCCTGAGACAGTTTAATTAAATATGTGTCCTTGCATGGAATACAGTTCTCCAAGAATGAAACTGTGTTTGCATTTTGCCAAACAACCAGAGAAAAACACATCTTGCTAAGTTAACCTTGGCCTTAGGAAGAGAAGAGTCAATGGAAACATCAGATGTGCATTTTCTAATGGTCTTCTGGCTGGTGGCATTAGTCGCTCACCTACACGCTCTTCTTATGACGTGACTTTGACACTCCTCCCATTGAGAGATGGGGTTCTATGTTCCCTTTCCTTGAATCTTGTCAGGCTTATGAGCACAGCGCAAGTGATAGTTTGTGACTCCTGAAGCTAGAGCATAGCCTGCCTCTCTTAGAAATGCTTCTCTTGGAATCCAGCCACCATGCTGTAAGGAAGCACAAGCAACCACAGGGAGAGGCCACTGTTCCACCCAACAGCCCCAGCTGATGTCCCAGCTGACAGCCAGTATCAAAGTGCCAAAGATATAAGCAAGGGAACCTTCAGATGTCAAGTCACCCCAGCCTTTGAATCTTCCCAGTGGGGGCCCCAGACATCATAGAGCAGAGACAAACCATCCTGTTGTGCCCTTTCCAAGTTCCTGACCCACAGAATCTGTGATTCTGATAAAACAGTGGTTGTATTATGCCACTTAGTTTGGGTTTGTTATACAGCAACAGATAATCAATACAATTGTTTTAGGGTATAGAGGGCCATGAAAGGTTTGAGAGTGGTGAAAAGGCAAGACGAAGATCTCCAGAAGGCTAACCTGATTGCAGTGGGCTGAGGCTGGTGGGAGGGGAGCCCAGTAGGAGACCACTATATTACATGAAACAAACCTGAATACTGGGGTGGGGGTGTTGCAAGGGCACGGATTAGAAGTGGAGGTTGAGAAAAAGAGAGAAGTTCAAATCACTCCAAGAACTGAACTGATAGTGAAGCCCTTGACAGAATTAGGTTCATCCAGAAGCGGACTAATTTTTTTTTTTCTCATGGGTAGCAGGGGTAGAGGAGAGAAAGTAAATTCCATTCTAAATATGTTGAATCTGCATGATGTCACCATAATCTAATGAGGGTCAAGCAAGAAGTCAGAAATTCAGGACTAAAAGTTAAACACTGGTGTTGTCTAAAACCTTGAAAATGGATGAGATTACCTCTGAGATTATGCTGAAAAAGGTCTTAACTTCAGTGAGTGTCTATATAGTAGTTCCCCCCCTTACCCACGGTTTCAGTTATCCATGGTCAACTGTGGTCCAAAAATATTTAAATGTAAAATTCCAGAAGTAAACAATTCATAAGTTTTAATTTGTTTGCTACTCTGAGAAGTGCGATGGAATCTCACACCATGTCCAGCTCCTCAGACGTGAATCATCCCTTTGTTCGGCACATATTTTGAGACAGAGACCATGTTCACATAACTTTTATTACAGTATATTGTTATAATTTTTCTATTTTATTATTATTTATTGTTGTTAATATTTTACTGTGCCCAATTTATAAATTAAACTTTATCATAAGTATGCATGTATGGGGAAAAAACATAGTATATTTAGGGTTCAGTACTATCCAGTTTCAGGCATCCACTGTGGGTCTTGGAATATATCCCTGCAGGTAAGAGGGGACTACTGTATTTAGGGGAACAACAGGTGATAGGGACCAGCACTGGTCAGTCTCAGAGACAGAATTCTGGGAGAATAGTGTAACAAGCAAGTATAGGAAAGGTATGATCATGACTAGTGACAAATGCCACAGAGAGGTCAAAGAGACAAAAGATCAAGAAAAGGGGCTGGAACCAAAAAGACCAGAAAGGGACCCAGGATCAGAGGAGGGTCTCTCCACCCCGACCAAAAATGGAATCAGACACACAGAGTGAAGAATAAATAAACGGATGCAAAGCCTACTTAGTACCTTAGCGTCTTCAGTCTCTGTTCAGATGGACAGCTGCCTGTCAGTCTGGAATGGGGAAGCTGGTAGGAATTATTAAAATGAGAGGGTGAAATGCACATTTCTAAGGATATAAAGTGGGCATAGGAACACCTGCCTCTTACCTACCTCACAAAGATAAAGTACAGAGTAGACTCCTATAAAGTGCTTTAAGTTCTCTGGCATTATAGTAGATCTGATACCTATCTTTCAGCCTTTAAGAGGAACCGTTCTTAGCATTCCTAGGAGGTAGATATTTTCATTGGATGAGGAAACAAAGGCCACACAGCAAGTCAAAAGTCAAGGCAAGATTAGAGCAGGGCCTGCCTTCCACATGGGGAAGTCCGGTTGGCTGGATTCCTTTTCTGTCAGCAATAGCTTCTTTGATCTGTAACACGGAAGAGGCTTGTTTCTGGGGAGGTTGTGAAATAGATTCATTAATGACCACAAGGTTCTCTGAAACTAACTGAGGAGGATATGGAAAAAAGGTGCAGACACCCAGATTCTAGAAACAATAAAAGAAATTCTAGGAACAGCAACAATTCTAAGAATAGCAACGGAGTTCCAGGGCTCTTTGGAAAAGTCCGTCTGGGCAGTAACCAGACCGGGGGGGGGAGGCCTGGAGAGGTGGCTGTGGGTGGCCACTCCACACATCTTCCTTCTGCTTCTTCACTTTGGACAGACAGCATGAAAATGGCTGGGCTGGACTGGAATGCTTGGCCTCCAAGACAGAGCAGTAATTGGATTACTCACAGGTGAGATGGTGAACAAAAAGGTAGCACCGTGGATCCGAAGATCTCAGGGGTCCCCAGAGACAGTGAAGAGGGGGGGGTCACAGTTTTGTGAAAGATTTTACTAAATCCCTGGAGAGGCAGTAGCATCACAATCCTTCCAGTACTATATTTACTTTTTTCTAAAAACTCAACTTCTTAGTAAAAGTGAAAAAACAATGACACTATTTGAATAGTAGTTAGGGCCTCACTATAAATTAAGAGATGGAGTTTAAGATAAATGAAGCTGGCATAGGGAAGGTAATAGGCACTGAGTGACTACCAAATACTATCTCACTTAATATTTACAATCCCCTCATGTACCTCATGAGATATTGGCAGCCCCATTTTACAGAAACTAAACAGACTTAGGATAAATGCTTTGCCCAAGGCCATACAGCTAGTCTACAACGGAGCCAGGATTTGAGCCTTGACATGTCTGATTCCAGAGCTTTTGTTCTTTTCTGTACACTGCACTGCCTACCTCTCAACAGTCACAAGTTCAACATTAGTCAGGTCTGAACTAATAAGACTTATTGTAACACCCCAGAGATGACTGCACCCTAGAACTGGAGAATGTGTAGTAGGGTGGGGCACAGCCATTACGTATGCCTACACTATGTTTGTAATTCACCCAAGTTAAAAAAGTGACTATGGCCAATCCCAGGGTATGAGAAGCAAAATTACTGTTGCCCCCTCCCCAGAGAGCCATTGCTCAACACTCTAAGGCCATACCCTAGTCCAATGGACTCCTCACTGCTCTTGAGTCTTTCCCCCCTTGTCCCTTCATCAAGCACTCTCCTCCATTCAATCAGAGCCTTGACTTAGGTGGCAAGAATTATTAGGTTAATCAGTCACACTGCTGGCCAGTTAGCTCAGTTGGTTAGAGCACAGCCTTGTAACACCAAGGTCAAGAGATCAGATCCTCATACCAGCTGACCACCAAAAAAAAAAAAAAAAAAAAAAATCAGGTACATCAATCCCTGCTAAGTTGTTAGCTAGTACATTATCCCTTCTAGGATATGGATTTTAACTCAATTAACATGTACTTTACCACAAGGGTACAAAGGAGTAATTATAATGGGGATGTCTTAGTCATCCTGGAAAACTGACAGAGGAGACAGCTTCAGAACAAGCAAGACTTTGAGCATTTCCCCAGCCAATCAACCAACCAATCACAACATCAATAAACTAGATACCTGTTAACAATTTATGGGTTAACTGCTGAGTAGATTAACTCATTTAGTTAGGAAGGTACTATTATACCAATTTCACCTAGAGAAAACACTCCCCGAGAGATTCAATAACCTCCCAAAGTCATACAGCTCCAGGTAGCAGGAGCAGGGTTCAAAGCCAGGCAATGTGGATCCCTGAGTCATGCACTTAATCACAAGCCCATGCAGTTTTCAATGTGTGATCTGCAGACCTTTGGATCCTGAAGATCCTTTTAGGGGTTCCGCGGGGCAAAACCTATTTTCCTAATTATTTCAGTATGTTATTTGCCTTTTTCTCTGTGTTGATATTTGCACAGATGGTACAAAAATAACGGTGGGTAAACTGCTGGCACCTTAGCCTGTATCAAGGCACCGGCATCAAACAGCACTAGGAGTCATTGTAGTCTCTCTGTATGCACTCTTAGTAAAGGGAGGAAAAGCCAGTTTCACTTAAAACAGTCCTTGATGAAGCAGTAAAAATGATTAATTTTTTAAAATCTTGACCCTGGAGTACAGATCCTTTTTAATGTTCTGTGTAACAAAATGGAAAGTCCACATAGAACAGTACTGCTGCACACTGAAGTAATATGTCTCAAGGAAAGGCAGTTGTGTGACTGAGCTGTGAGCTGGAACAGCCACTTTCTTCAGAGTACCACTTTTACTTGAACATAACTGACAGACAGCTATGGCTATTCAGAATTAGGTGTCTGACAGACATTTCTCTTGAAAATGAATGAAGTGAGCCTGTCACTTGAAGAAAATTTGTTGCCAATGATGAAATTCCACCTCTCAAGTGAAAATTATAATTTTGGAAAACTTATATTTACCATAATGAGCTTATAGCTTCCCAATATTTAAAGAATTTTAGGATGAGACTGGTCATAATAAATGTGATTTTTTTGATAATATATAATGCAATGTGTCAACACTTGTAAGATCTCAATAACCCAGTGAGAACCAATATTTTTCAAATGACTAATATATCACGTTACAAGATCCTGCAGTAGTGAAAGATTTTAATGTAACAGAATATTAAAGTTCATTCATATGGTTTCAGACACTACATGGCAATTAACCTTTCAGAAACCATAAGGGTACTTCATAAAGTTTATGGGAAAATAGAATTGAAAGATAATATGACTGTATCCACGAACTTTTTGAAGTACTCTTGTACTACCTGTCAAATTTGGTGTAGTATTAAAGAAGAATATCCATAATTAACTGAGAAGCCTATTAAAATACTGTTCTTTTTTCCAACTGCAGATGTGGGTAAGCCCAGATTTTCTTCATATTTTTCAACCAAAATAATATATGAGATTGACTGTAGAGGTAGACAAGCAAATCTATATGTCTTCTCTTGAGCAAGTTGTCAAAGAGATTTGCAAAAACAAAAAGGTAAACTAATGCCACTATTTGTACTAAATTTTTTGGCTTTAGAACATGTAGTTTTTTAGGTAAAATTCTATTTATGTTAACATGTAATTGTTAGTTGTTTTTAAGTGAATTAATAAATACTTTAAAACTTTCTAACTTTTAACTCCAGATGTGGTAAATATCAAAAGCTCTTTGGAGTTGTCAATAATTTGTAAGAGTAAAAAAGGGTCCAGAGACCAAAAGTTTGAAAATCACCATTGTACATCATGGAACCTAGAAAAAGAGAAGACAAAAGAGCAGCCTGTGCAGCTGCATCACTTTCTAGCCAAGGCGTACCATGACTGTCACCACGAATTTTATGGACTCCTCAGCAAGTAAGTTTCAGGGACCCAATTTCTCATCAGGCCTTACGGCTTGCTGACAATAAATATTAAAGATCATTCTCAACTCCTTGCAGTTCTCAGAGTACACTCAGCTCCTACCTCTATTCTCATGCACTCGTTGTTCTCTCTCGTATACCTAGAAACTCCTACTCTCCTTCTGAGACATATCATTCACCTCTCCTCTCCACCTCCAAGCCTCTGTATATCCCTTTTCTACAGCACTAAACACATGGCTCTGATATTTATGTGGCTCTCTGCTGGGAGTGTGAGGCCTTGAAAGCTAGAATTTTGTCTTGATCCCAGCACCTTGCTCAGTATGTGGGATACTAAGTGAAACTCAGGAAAGATCTATTGAATTAATGAAACCATATAACTCCCCAACACACATCAAGCAGTCTTCCAATTGCAACCTGGTTTCTCCAGAGGAACACTATGTTGCCCAGCTAAGAGAAATATTGTAGGTTTTTCAAGTTTTTCTCAGTATGATATTCAACTGGCATTCTAACTCACTACCAAGTCTTGTTAGTTAGATGTGAATCCTGAACTTGTAAAACTGAGACCCACACCTGGGACTTCAAAAACTCTCCCAGGCAAGCCTCCCCCATCCCTCCACTTCCTGACATACTGCAAGAACCCTTCTCATGCAGACACTGGCCTCCCTCTGTGAGACCCGTGTCGCACAAAAGCTGTCTAAAACCGAAACAATGTTTTTTAGCAGCAAGGTTTGAAAGAGAAATTTTTAGCAAAAGGAAGAGTATATGAAGACAATTATAAAATCATTGCTGTAGCTTCAACTGCTGCATGATCAGGGACTTCATAAGTCAGTTAAAGAAAACTACTTTTCCCCAAATTTAGCATAAGCAATGTGTGGGAATAAAGGATGTTGAATCAGATAATCCCCTGGAGGATCACAGATAATACAATGTGTATAAGTTATGAAAAATGTTCACATACCTCAGGATGTTACAGCTTCTTTCTGGAACGCTGATACTGTCCTGTTAATCCCCATCCCCCTGACACAATGTTCACTTATCCTGTTGTTCATCCTGCCTCTTCCCTTCCTTCTGCTCTTCCTTCTACTACACCTTGTTCTGCTGCTTTCTCAATGTATTCACCTAGGAACTAGGGGAGGATACAACAAAGCTGACAGGCATAAGACATTTCAGAACATTCTTAGGCCCTGCCGAAGAATGTGATCATCTTATTTCCTTATACCTGCAGAGTAAGAATCTTGAAATCACCTATTCTCATCCCCTTATTTTAGTAAAGTGGAAACTGAGTAAATGTTAAGTGACCGAAACACCATACTTCCCCAGTTCATTTCTGTATGTTTCAGGAAAGCGGATGCCAAGGAAAAGGGGGTGACCAAAAAAGCCAAAGGGGGGAAAGAAACTGAGGAGATTGTCAGTATCCACTAAACACCATTTGCTGAGCATCTGCTGTGGATTAAAAATCTAACAGAGGGGCTGGCCAGTTAGCTCAGCTGGTTAGAGTGTGGCCTCATAACACCAAGGCCAAGGGTTCTGTTCCCCATACTGGCCAGCCACCAAAATCCCCCCCCAAAACCTCGAAAAACTAACATTAAATCAGAGCAAAAAAATTAAGTAAATGTAAAAATCACACACACACACAAACCCCCAAAATAAATATAGCTGTCTAGGAAAATAAAAAGCCTACCAAGGCTCCCCATGAATGGAACAGGAAACAGGAAAATAAAAAAACTGGGCAAGAAGTGGAACAATTTAAGCACATTGTAATTTATAGATTTGCTTAGAAAGAGTGTGTAAATTCATTACCAGGAAAGGATTTCTGGTGACAAAAACTCCACAATAACAATATTCAAGTATTTTTCAGAAGATCCCTTAACCCCCTTACTTCGCCACAAGAGGGTGCACATTTCCTTATTAATACAGTAACCAAGGGAAACCCTCAAGTTCCTCCAGGCAGTTGCTCACCTCTTCTCTCTCCCCCAACCCAGACTCCCATGACAGTAACAAGTATTTGCATAGTTATGCAGGTTAAACCCTTTCACATACTTTATCTCATTTCATTCCAACATAGCTCTGTGAGCGTGGGTAGGGCAAAAAGTACATCCCCATTTCAAAGATGAGGAAACACACTCAGAGGTGAAGTGATTTGCCCAAGGTCAGAGAGAACATAATGTTAGAGCCCAAACTCAAACTAATGTCTCTGATTCCCAAATCCTATATACATTTTCCTAATTTCCCTATAAGAGCATAATCAAAACCCATACCACAATCATTCAGTGCCTCTATCTATCCATTCAACCCTTTCTGAGCAAAGACTCATATACTGGGCAGTTCAGAGACTGTCACCTTTGAAATGTTAAAGCTGTTTTTTGAAAAGTGTGTGTTAACACCTGGCAATTATTTTTATGGGTTTCCAGTGAGGTGAGAAGTGTGTAGCAGTAACATGGAATTACAATAATGTTAAGTATTGCTTACAACAGGGAAATTAACTGTAAGCTCAAACTTCTTTGGATAGATCTTATGAAATTCAGGCTAAAACCTATCTGCAAAGGCCTTCTCTTGTGAGAAAGAGTAGAGCATAGAGGACAAGGATCTGGACTTGGCAGCCAGACTGCCTAGGTTCAAATTCAGGTTTTGCCACTTATCATGTGACCTTGTCCAACTACTCAACTCCAGTGTGCCTCAATCTCACCTCTGCAAAATGGAGATAAGAGCGGCAGCTAGCTCAGTGTCATAGTGAAGATACCATTATTTCATGAAAGAGCACACAGTAAGCACTCAGGATACAAAAGGTAGGCCTTACTCTAAAAAGGCAGACAAAATTATTAAGTTTAGTGATTATTAAAAAAAACATTAATTTTATGTTCATTATGTCATAGAATTGAATTTTATGACAATATGTACATTTGAAAATACATTTAAATCCCTTAGTAATATATGTGCACAGAAAATTATATTATCTTAAAGGATTTAGAGCGTAAATATAAATTGCTAAGGAGTACAGTTCTCATATCTTTGCTTTTATGATACTGTTTGTCATATTGATGGTCAGTTTGAGGCAAGTCCTTGGTCAGGAAAGAAAAGGTAAATTAGAGTTCCTCTGGGAGGAGGAGATAAGCTTCACAGCACACAGCAGGCTCAGGCTGTAGTCCAAGCTCTTACTAAACAACATCCCCTAATACTACATCCATAGATCCTAAATATCTCTAAAGATTTACCTCTTTATCTCCATTCACACCACCATGGTCTTAATTCATATCCATATCATCAAAGACTCCTCCTGACCAGCCACAGATGTGGGGCTCGTTAAGTCTGCTGAATGAGTGAATAAATGGGGGTGAGAATAGTGACACTAAAGGAGAATACCACAAAAACAGGGGGGAAAGGTTGTGTTTATGAACTATATGCATACAGTTTGTTAACTCAAATCTTAGCTCAACTCTGACTTTGAAGAATGCTGGGCCACACCAGTAAGGATAATCTAAAAGAACCCTCCCTCCTCCACCACCCCCTGAACTTTTTCTTAGTGGTAGTACCACAGGCCCCACCATGGGGACCCCCCAAATTACCTCTTTCACTTCTGTTCAGTTTGTTGGATCAAATTCATCAGACTTTTAAGACTGGTGCTCCTGCACCTGGTTGAAGCTGCTCTAGCACCTCTAAGTCTAAGATGGCACTGGACCTAGCCTCCATAGGTCACATGGGTTCACATGTGGGGTGGTCCACTCTTTGGCAGGGTCTGAATGCCTTCCATATCCTTCCAGGGGCCCCAACAGACCTCTGATCCATTCCCATTCCAAATATCACACTCCTTTTAGGAATGCTCTCGAAATTCTTGTTTAGTTTGAAGGACATCTCTCTTGCCTGACTCCTATAGGGCAGAGATAATTCTGTACCTACATCTCAATGAGAGGTGAACACCTTTTACAGCTTTGACTTCAGATTTTTATTTGATGTCCACATGGGCTCTGATTCCCCTCCGGGGGAGGTGGCTTTGCACACACAATATGTGCAAGATCATTCCCTACCCATGCAATGGCAATAACTTACAGATCGCATTTCCTACTTCAGGAACATATCTGCTTAATTACCCAATGTGGCTGTTTTTTCTGTTTTCTTTTTAAAATTATTTAATTGAAATATATTTCATTATACATACTCATGAGATACAGAGTTGACTATCAATACTTGTGTACAATATGTGATGATCAAATCAGGGTAAAAGCATATTCATCATTACAAAATGTAATCATTCTTTGTATTCACTAACCAATTTCTCACTAAACCACCTCCCTCTTTTCCACCTCTAGTAACTATAGCCTGTTCTCTCCTTCTGACAGTTCAATGTATCATTGTGTCCTTCCTTCCTTCCTTCCTTCCTTCCTTCCTTCCTTCCTTCCTTCCTTCCTTCCTCCCTCCCTCCCTCCCTCCCTCCCTTTTTTTAGCTCCCACTTACAGTGAGGGCATGCGGTATTTCTCTTTCTGTGCCTGGCTTATTTCACTTAAAATAATTTTCTCCAAGCTCATCCATGTTGATGCGAATGGCAGAATTTCATTCCTTCTTGTGACTGAGTAGTATTGCATTGTATACATATACCACATTTTCCTTATCCAGTAGTCTGTTGATGGACATTTACATCAGTTCCATAACTTGGCTATTGTAAACAAAGCTGCGATAAACATGGTAGTGCAGGTATCCTTTGACATAACGATTTCCATTCCTTTGGGTATGTACTCAGTAGTGGAATTGCTGGATCATATGGTAGTTCTATCTGTAGTTTGAGAAACCTCTGTGCTGTTTTCCATAATGACTGCTCTAATTTACAGTTCCACCAACAATGTAGGGGGGTTCCCCTTTCTCCACATCCTTGCCAGCATTTCTTATTCTCTTTTTGATAACAGCCAGTCTAACTGGGGTGAGATACTATCTCAATGTGGCTTTGATTTGCATTTCCTGGATGATTAGTGATGTTGAGCATTTTTTCATGTACCTGTTGGCCATTTGTATGTTGTCTTTTTAGAAATGCCCATTCAGCTCCTTTGACTGTTTTTTAATTGGATTATTTGGGGGTTTTTTTACTATTAAGTTGTTTGAGTTCCTCATATATTCTGGATATTAACCCCTTGTTGGATATATAGTTTGCAAATATTTTCTCCCATTCTGTCGGTTGTCTCTTCATTCTGTTGATTGTTTCCTTTGCTGTACAGAAGCTTTTTAGTTTCATACAATCCCTTTTATTTTGTCTTTTGTTGCCTGTGCTTTTGGGTTCATATTCATAAAGTCTTTGCTCAGTCCTACATCCTGAAGTGTTTCCTCTATGTTTTCTCCTAGGAGTTTGATAGTTTCAGGTTTTATATTTAAGTCTTTAATCCATTTTGAGTTGACTTTGGTATACAGCAAGAGGTATAGGTATAGTTTCATTCTTCTGCCTATGGATATCCAGTTTTCCCAGCACCATTTACTGAAGAGGATACCTTTCCCCAATGTATGCCTTTGTCAAAGATCAGCAGGCTGTAAGTATGCGAGATGATTTCAGGATTCCCTTTTCTGTTTCATTGGTCCATGTGACTGTTTTCATGCCAATACCATCCTGTTTTAGCTATTACAGCTTTGTTGTATAATTTGAAGTTAGATAGTGTAATGCCTTTGGCTTTATTTTTTTTTTGCTCAAGATTGCTTTGGCTATGTTGCTTGGTCTTTTGTTGTTCCATATGAATGTTGGGATTGTGTTTTCTATTTCTGTGAAGAACGTCCTTGGTGTTTTGATGGGAATCACACTGAATCTGTACTTCGCTTTGGGCAGCAATGACATTTTCACAACATTAATTCTTCCAATGCATGAACATGGAATGTCTTTCCATCTTTATGTGACCTCTTTAATTTCTTTCAGCCATGATTTGTAGTTCTCATTGTAGAGACCTTTCACCTTCTTGGTTAAATTTATTGCTAGTATTTTATTTTTGGGGTGACTATTGTAAATGGGCTTGCTTTCCTAATTTCTTTTTCTGCTAGTTTGTTATTAGAGTATAAAAATGCTACTGATTTTTGTATATTGATTTTGTATACTGCAACATCACTGAATCTGTTTAACATCTGTAATAAAAAGAGATTTTTAGTACAGTCTTTAGGTTTTTCTTTATATAGGATCATGTCATCTGCAAACAGGGACAATTTGACTTTGTCTTTTACAATTTGGATGCCCTTTATTTCTTTCCCTTGCCACATTGCTCTGGCAAGTACTTCTAATACTACGTTAAATAGGAGTGGTGAAAGTGGGCATCCTTGTCTTGTTCCTGTTCTTAAAGGAAAAACTTTCAGCTTTTTCCCATTTTGGATGATACTGGTAGTGGGTTTGTCATACACAGCTTTTATTGTGTTGAGATACTTTCCTTCTATATCTAACTTGTTGAGAGTCTTTATTGTATGAGGATGTTGAATTTTATCAAATGCTTTTTCTGCATCTATTGAAATCCTTGCTTTTGTTGATGTGGTGTATCACATTTATTGATTTGCATATGCTGAACCATCCTTGCATCCCTTGGATGAATCCCATTTGATCATGATGTATAATCTTTTTGATGTGCTGTTGTATTCTGTTTGCTAATATTTTATTGACGACTTTTACATCTATGTTCATCAAGGATTCTTGTCCTGTAGTTTTCTTTTTTTGTTCTATCTTTGATTTTGGTATCATGGTGATGGTGGCCTCATGGAATGAATCTGGGAGAATGACCTCTGATTCAAAATTTTGGAATAGTTTGAAAAGTACTGGTATTAATTCTTCTTTAAAAGGTTGGTAGAATTTAGCAGTGAAGCCATCTGATCCTGGGCTTTTCTTTGTTGGGAAGCTGCTAAATTACTGCGTCAATCTCATTGCTTACTATTGGTCTGTTTAGGATTTCTATTTCTTCTTGGTTCAATCTTGTCAGTTTGTATGTGTCCAGAAATTTATCTGTTTCTTTCAGGTTTTCAAATTTGTTGGTGTATAGTTGTTCATAATAGTCTCTAATGATTCTTTGTATTTCTGTGGTATCATTTGTAATGTCTCCTTTTTCATTTCTGATTTTTGTTGTGTGGGTCTTCTCTCTTCTTTTTTTAGTAAGTCTAGCTAATGATTTGTCTATTTTGTTTATCTTCTCAAAGAACCAACTTTCCACTTTGTTGATCTTTGATATAATTTTTTGGGTGTCTATTTCATTTAGTTCTGCTCTTATCTTAATTACTTTATTCCATCTGCTGATTTGGGTGTTGAATTGTTCTTGTTTTTCTAGTTCTTTGAGGTGTAGCATTAGGTTGTCTATTTGAAGTCTTTCTATTCTTTTGATGTAAGCATTTACTGCAATGAACTTCCTTTCCACTTAGTATTACTTTGCAGTATTCCACATGTTTTGGTATGATGCATCTTTATTTTCATTCACTTCGAGAAATTTTTTTAATTTCCTGTTTAATTTCTTCTTTGACCCACACGTCATTCAGAGCATGTTGTTTAATTTCCATATATTTGTATAGTTTCTTTAGTTTGGCCTGTCATTAATTTCTAGTTTTAATCTGTGTGGTCTGAAAAAATACTTGAAATGATTTCTATTTTAAAAAATGTATTGAGACTTGATTTGTGATCTAACATGTGGTCTGTCCCAGAGAATGTTGCATGTGCTGATGAGAAAAAAGTATATTCTGTAGCTGTTGGATGAAATGTTCTGTAGATGTCTGCCAAGTCCAATTGGTTTAAAGTGTAGTTTAAATTATGTGTTTCACTGCTGATTTGTTGCCTAGATGATCTGTCCGATGTTGAGAGAGGGGTGTTGAGATCCCCAACTATTACTGTATTGGGGGTCTCACTCTCTCTTTAAGTCTAATAGTGTTTGCTTTATATATGTGGGTGCTCTGATGTTGGGTGCATATATATTTATGACTGTTATATCCTTTTACTGGATAGATCCCTTTATCATTATATAATGATCCTTTGTCTCTTTCTATAGTTTTTGGGTTAAAGTCTATTTTTATACAATATTAGAAGAGCAACTCCTGCTCGTTTTTGGTTTCCATTTGTATGGTATATCTTTTCCATCCCTTCATTATTAGTCTGTATGACAATTTACAGGTCAGTTGAGTTTCTTGTAGGCAACACATAGTTGGGTCTAGTTTTTTGATTCATTTGGCTAGCCTATGTCTCTTGAGGGGCGGCTAGCATATGTCTCTTGAGGGGAGAATTCAATCCATTTACATTCAGAGTTGTTATTGACAAGTATTGTCCTTATTCCTGGCATTCTACTGATTTTTATATCAGTCTTAAATATCTGTCCTTTTTTTCTCTTTTATTGTCTTCAGTATTTCTTTTTGTTTTTGTTTTTTTGAAGTAAGATATCATTTCTTACTCTCTCATTTGCATATTTTCTCTACCAGTGGGTTTTGTTTTTCTTTGTGTATCCACACTGATGATTATTGTTTTTTGGGCTCCAGATGCAGGACTCCCTTAAGAATTCCTTATAGGGCTGGTCATGTGGTGGTGAACTCCCAAGGCTTTTGTGTGTCTGGGAAATATACTATTTCCCCTGCATTTCTGAAGGAAAACCTGCTGGGTATAGTATTCTTGGCTGACAGTTCTTTTCTTTTAGTACTTTGAATACATCATCCCATTCTCTCCTGGCCTTTAAGCTTTCTGTTAAGAAATCTGCTGTTAGTCTGATGGGGACTCACTTATAGGTGGCCTGACACTTCTCTCACTGTTTTCAGGATTTTCTGTCTTTGACTTTTGACAGATTCACTACAACAGGTCTTGGAGAGGACCTTTTTGGATTGAATATGATTGGAGATCTTTGAGCCTCTTAGAACTAGAAGTCCATCTCTCTCCCAGTACCTGGGAATTTTTCTGCTATTATTTCATTGAATAGGTTTTTAATGTCTTTTCCCTTCTCTCCTTTGGGACACCTGAACTTTAGACTTTTGTATGCTTAAGGTTGTCTGACAGCTCTCATAGGTTTTCTTCATATTTTTAAATCCTTCCTTCCTTCCTTCTTTCTTTCTCTCTCTCTCTCTCTCTCTCTCTCTCTTTGGTCTACCTTCATTATTTCAAAAAGCCTGTCTTCAAGATCAGAAATTCTTTCTTCTGCTTGCTCTAGCCTGTTGCTTAAGCTCTCAATCGTATTTTTTATTTTGTTGAATGAATCCTTTAGTTCCAGGAGTTCTGCTATGGCCTTTTTTTTTTTTTTTTTTTTTTTTTTTTTTTTTT
>NW_007737093.1:32300-47050 GCF_000696425.1 Galeopterus variegatus
GAAACTACTACCCTTCGTTGATTCCAAGACACCTATTTTTGTTCACCTTTTTTTTTTTTTTGTCTTTTTCCGTGTTCGGCAACGGATCGCAACTCTCAGTGTTGCCCCCGTACCGGACTGGGGACCGGCAATGGGATCGCAACCCTCGGTGTTGCTCCCGCGCCTCGCTCAGCCAGTGAGCGGGAACCGGTCTGTATGTGGGATCCGAACCCTCGGGCGGGAGCGCCGCCGCGCTTCCCAAGTGGCGCACCTATCCAGTGTGCCACCGGGCCAGCCCTGCTATGGCCTTTTTAAAGGTATTTATCTCTTTATAAAGATCCTTCTTCAGATACTGGATTGTTTTTTTCATTTCACTATGTAGTGTATCTGAGGTTTCTGGTACCTCATTGAGTTTCCTTAAGATTGTTGCTTGAAATTCCTTTTCAGTCACTTCATACGTTTCCTGTTTTTTGGGTTCTGGTACTGGAGAATTATTTTATTCCTTTGGGGGGTGTCATATTTTCCTATTTTTTCATATTTCTAGCATCCTCGCATTGATGTCTGGACATCTGGTTGAGCAGTTCCTTCTAATACTCAGGAGTTGTTTCTGAGGAGAGAGACTCCCTCCTGTAAAAGTGTTTTATATTTACCATTGTGTAGTGTTTTACCCAGTTTTTTTTTTCTGGGTAGATGCAGCAATGTAGTATCTGTGTGGTTACTTAGACCATATTCAATGTTGGAGTTGTCTGTGAGTACCTACATGACCTGGGTGCTGGGCACTCAATAGTTCCTTGCTGAAGTAGGGGACACTGGATTGGATAATCAAGGTCATGGGTGAGATCTCAAAATCTTCAGGGAAGCATCTTGATACCATGTTGCTCCTTGGCTGAGGTGGGTGACCCTGAGTGGCCTCACTGGTACCCTACCTACAGCCCTGTGATCTTGATAGGTGCTCTGAGGTATTCTGAAGGTCCTCAGCTTAAATGGACGACCTTGGGTGGGGTTCCTGTGGGTCAGAATACCAACCTTATGGTTTGAGGGGGATACTGGAGTGATCAGCAGTCCCTCAGCTAGAGCATGTGCATCAATGGTGTCTCTGGGGCTTGGGCATAGCCCTGTACCCCGAGGAGAGGTGTTGAGGTACTCTGTAGCTTTGATGTTAATGTGGGCAACACCAAGAGGGGTCAGAGGAT
Organism: Galeopterus variegatus; assembly: GCF_000696425.1. Lineage (NCBI taxonomy): Eukaryota > Metazoa > Chordata > Mammalia > Dermoptera > Cynocephalidae > Galeopterus > Galeopterus variegatus. Next base: position 33,473 of record NW_007737093.1, read on the forward strand.
TTGTGTGGGGAGCCCTGGACTCTTAGGAGGGATACTGGGATGGTCCAGCACCACCACTGAAATGGGGTACTCTGGGTGAGGTATTAGTAGTTTTGGGAGAGAACCTCCACCACCAAAAGGGATGCTGGAGCCTTCTGTAGCTATTCAGCTGGAGTGGCCATTTTGGCTGAGTCTGTTGCAGTTGTGGACAGGCCCCTGTGACCCTAATATCATTACTGGAATGCTCTGGATCTCCTCAGCTGGGGTGGGCTTTCCCACACAAGGTCAGTGGAGCCGTGGGTGGGCTGATATTCCCCCAAGAGAGATGCTGAATCCCTCTGAAGCCCCCTTGCTGAGGCAGGCATCCCTGAGCAGGCTCACTGGTGCTGCAGGTATCTGTACCCAAGAGGGGTGTATGAGTCCTCCACTACCTCTTCGTGGCTGCACAAATTGCAAGGGCACCTCACCAAAGAAGGTGGGGTTACCAGCAGTAGCTAGCCACCCTTATTAGGCAGTTTCTTGACTCTGTAGAATGTGCACACCAACTCCCTCTGTCCTGAGGGTGGCACCCTTATTGCACTGCCCCTCCTGTTCCCAGGGCACAGGATGGCACTTGGACATAGGTGGGGGTAAACCAGCACAATGATGTGACCAGAGGGAGTGAAACCACTGTGAGGGCCAGAAAGAAATGGTCTCAGGGGTTGGAGCCTATCTCAAACCTGTGACCTCTGCAGAAGCCTTGGATCCAAGGGGTGAGGGTGGGTTAGCATGTCCCCTTCCTTGGTCAATTCAGTCATGTGCGCCACAGGAGTTCCTACCACCAGGCGCGTGGTCTCAGAGGCCACCTCTGAGGGAGGCGTGTGGGTTTCCTCTCCCTCCTCATGGGTATAAGTATTGTATGAGCATCCTGTCTACAAAGGCGGGGTCACCAGTCGCAGGCAATGGGCCTGAATTAGCTGTTTTCTAGATCAGGAGGGTATGCATACCGACCCCCCTCCATCCTGAGGGTGGCACCCTCACTTCACCGGACCATCCATCGGCAGGGCACAGGACTGAAGCCAAGAGTCGGTCCAAGTTCTGGTCCCAAGCTCGCCACAGCAGTCTGGGACCCAAAGGGTTGGGGCAGTTCCACGTTGAGTCCCTCCCCAGGCCAACACAGCCACACGTGCCTGCAGCAGTTCCCAACACTGAGTACAGATCTGTATGGACAGCGCAGACTCCCCTGTGGGTTGGGCTGCCAATCCTCTCACTTTCCCCAAAATTCCCCCTGAATCCCTGCCACTCTGGGTTAGGCATGGGGTGGTAACAGCCGAGAATTTTTCCAATCTCTTTGTGGCTATCCCAAGTTTCTGCACTCACCAACATCTCCACTATTCCCTCGATGTGTTCCAGCTCCCTCCTTTCATTTTGTTCATCCAAATATAGCAGCGCATTCTCCATCTCTTCATGAGAGAGACAAGCAATGTCTCCTCTAGTCAGCCATCTTGCTGCACCAGCCCAACGTGGCTGTTAATTATACAAAAAGGAGGCATCTCCACATCTTGTTCACAAACTGAAACTCCCAGCAGGGGGCACCATGGAGTGGGGAATCAATCACCTTCTGATGGCAGACTTAATCAGCTAAACTTTTACAGTTTCAGTTTAGCCTTCACCACAGTCTCTGCAACGTTGGACTGCATGACGTTGGAGACATGCCTGAGTTTGGCTTCTACAAGATTGTAACAAGACTCTTCCTTTCGACCCTGATATGCAAAACTGTGCAATCAGAACTGGGTGGCAAATCCATGCTAGAAAGGGACATGATCTCAGCCATCAAAATTAGAACTGGAAAAGCCCTCCCCAAATCTAGGCAAAATAGCTCAGTCCTAAATGTCTCCTATGTAGGGCTTATGATACTTTCCTTGGGACTCTAATTTACAAGCTAACAAGTCGCATCATAAAAACTGCTTTTCGTAATATTTAGCATGAATTTCTATTTCTTTTTTATACTGCTTTGATCGGTTCTAAATACATTTTATCTTTCCATGATGTTTACATCCTTCACATTCTTAGGGACTGTTATCATATCCCCTTTAATCATCCTTTGGCCAAGCTATACATATTTAGCTCCTTTCATCTCTCCTATGTTCTTCCTTCCAGCAGTGTTGGCTCCTCTTTAAATTCCTTCCAATCTGTCAACATCTTTTTGGAACTGATACACACCCTCCCTTAATAAATATTCTAGTTACTTCTTGTTTCCTAAGAGTTCTCCAGGGATTCCTATGGTGAAAATAATATAGGAACAGGCATCAGAAGGGGTAGTTATAGTCCTGGATCTGTCCAAGCCTCAATTGTCCCTTCTATAAAAGTACAGTAATAATACCTTTTCTAATTTGATCAAAAGAGAACATAAAATATAAAAATCACTTTGCAGATTATGAAGTACTGTGCATGATGAATGTCTGCATATATTACTTGCATAATTTTAAAAGTATAAACAAGAATAAGATTAGAAACAAGTATATCAAATAATAACAGTTATTAAATTTAGTGGTGGCATTAGGAGTAATGGTTACATTATTCCATGTACTTTAATGCTTTTTGTTTCAACTTTAAACAATTATTCATTTATCCATGCACAAAAACTATTTTTTGAACTTCTACTATATGTAAGACAATGGGCTAGATGATGTAGGGGAACATAAAACAAGGACCTCAAGAAATTATAATTATCATCCCAAATTCTTAGGAACTTCTACTACTACTCAGTTTGGAGCACATAATATCAGAAAGCTGTTGCTGCTATCTCTTGGATTATGCAATTTTAAAATATTGGGGTGATTTCTTATTATTTCTTTAGAAGAGATTCTAAGAAACAGTATTACTAGGCCAGAGGGTATGCCCATATTTAGGCCTCAAATTTCCACATAGTTTCCCAGAAAGGGTGTGCCAATTTATAACCCTCATCACCAATGTATAAGAATATTACCACACCATTGTCAATACTGGGTATTACCTTTTCTCCAAGCTAATGGATTGCTTTTAGAAATAATAAATAAAAACATGAGAAAATATATAATAAATTAATTTCTACCAATATAAAACATCCCCACTTTGTACCTATTTGGATGTTGCCTTGTGGTAAGTAAGTTTTCCACAGAATCTTTAGTCTTTCAAAAGACATTGACTGAATGCTTATTATTATCCAGGCAATAAACTGGGGGGGGGGTCAGACTACAAAGATGAAATAGTCTCAGACCCTGTTCTTGAAGGGCTCCTAATCCAGTGCAAAAGATAAACACCAGGAATTATAGAACACTGTAGACAGTGCTCCTTCCTTGAGAAGTACGTAAAAAGTGCAAACACAACACAGAAGAGGGAGCCAGGAACAGCCTAGGGGGATTCAGGGAAGGCTTCAAGAAGGTGGTGATATTTGAGTTAGGCTTTAAGGAATTGTTTTCATTCTCCCTTCTCTGGTCAAGAATAAGAAATTACTAATGGCATTAGATCATCTTCAAATAATAAAATCCCTAAAAACTGCCTTTTTATGTATTTTTCACATATCACTGATGGCATATATAAATACGCATGTCTGGGATTTGACAGCGTTCTGAAAAATATACTCTTAAAAAATATGGATTTCAGTAGCAGACTTCTTAAAAGGCAATTGCAACTGTACTAGGTTAAAAGCCTCCAACCTAAATCCTAGAGTTTTAAAGCCTAAACACCTCTCTAGGTCACTAATCCTCAGCATGTTTAAATTGCAGAGCATTTAAGCAGAACTGGCAGAAAACCACATACAAAAGGGCCTCTTGTCCTTTGTAAACTGTTAAAAAGATGGTTTTCCAATTACCTTGTCAATTATTATTTTTAAATTGAAGCCCTATGGCTCAAATATTTTCCTAAATTCTTTGTTATCAAAAGGCAAACAGATTTTCCCCTGAATCTAGATGACAGCCTGGCTTTCTCCTGACTCCCTAGGAATCACCACCACCTGCTGGAAAACAGCTGAGCTCAGATGGCAGACACTTATCTCTGATACAGTTCCCATGATGGGGACATGTTCTCTGGCCAGGGAGCTCTCAGGGAAGGTTATGACCTGGGAGCCCAGGTAAGCAACCATATGGAACACTGGTGTCTGTTCAGCCCCACAATGCAGTCCAGATCCCATTTGAGGCTCCAGGCCATCTGCCACTGTGCCCAGGATTCACAGGTCGGCCTGTGTTCAGATACAACAAATTATTTATCTCCATCTCTATTAAAAAGAAAGATACCATCAGATTATGTCTGGTTTTTACTACTTCTTCTTTTTTTTTTAAAAACTGTCAAAAAGTAAAAAGGGTCCTTACAAACACAAAATTACATATGCCCACCAATCTTGACCAGCTTAAAAAAAAATCTTTATTTGCAAGTTTAGAAAGATACACGCCACACGAGGTGAAGAATAAGGTATTTACCTATTTATGCATTTATCATTTGATCAATAGTACCTACTATGTGCTAAGTATTATGCTGGGCTGAGGATACTGAAATAAATGATGCACAGTTCCCATTCTCAAAACACAGTCTAGTAGAGACCGGCACTATTTTCTACTTTGCATTTATTTTTATGTTGGGTTTCCAACAGAACTAGACTAGACTAGCACATTAACTCACCTTCCAATGTTAAAAAAAAGTCACTTTTTTCAGTTTTATATTAATAATCATAATAGTTAAAACTGATTGAACACCTTCTCTGCATAAAACATCAAACTAACCAATTTTCTGTATGTTATCAAGCATAATGCTCTGAGCTACCTATTCTCCCCATTGTGTCTTCAGAGATGAGGAAACTAAGTTTAGTACCAGCTGAATTGCCCAAAGTCATGCACCTACCAAGGGTTAGAGCCAGGATGTAAACTTGGGTCTGCCCAACCAGGACTTTGCTCTTGACTACCAACACTTGCGGATTCCACTCACTCATGGACTGTTAAGATTAACTGCAAATGGAGGGAATGTTTGGACATTTTCTTCTTCAGGAACAACTCTATCGAAGGCACAAGGGCAAAATAACCCAAGAGCATAGAAAATCCTCTCAGAGGTAAGTTCAGCAAGTTACTGGTCTGTAAACATCTTACCCACCCACTGGTGATTTTATAAGTCCAACGGTACCTTATGGAGAATACCTTGTTGCCAGCAGAAGTACAATTCTGAAGCTACTGATTATAAATTTTGATTTTTATTAATCTTCCTAAATCTCGAGTCTGACCTTTCAGATTCAGCTTCATTTCTTTCCTATTCAGGATCTATGGGCTAATTTGTCTGACTGATAAACAAATGATGAAAAAAAGAATTCATATCAATAGTGAGCGGCACCTTGTCCCATGAATAACTGCTATTTGTTACTGTCAAAAAACCTGGAATTCACCCTGAACAGAGAAGAATTCTGGGCGCCATGGGATTATAGATAAGGAGAATTCATAACACAGAACAGAAAGCCATGGGAAGGGTGACAACAACAGAAAATGAACACTAGGATCAGAGATATAACAGTCAGGGCCAGCTTCACTGGTGAGTGACCCACACGGTCACAAAGGGCCCAGCACTCAGATGGGCCCCACACTTGGTATAATGCTGTCATCACGTAGAAATTCTTAATAATTCGTCTTTAAACTTGCGTGTTGTAAGTAAAGTCCAGTGGAACAATGGAGTACGTGTGTGAGCAGAAGAGACACATGCAACATATGTGTTTCCATTTCTTGTCTCCCTGTTTGCACATAGCCCATTTGATGCCGAGGAGCGCAGGATTCTGGTGGACCCACCATGTGTGGGAGTTCAGCAAGACTCAGGGCAAGCACAAGGTAAGCATACTATGTCTATGACTGCATTAAGTGGGGATGCAGCCCCAAGAAGCCACACTTTCCACTGGAACCAGAACTTGATTTGAACACAGAAAGAAGGCAATGGCACTCTAACAAACACAAACGACCAAGGAATCCTTTCTTACTCATGTCACTTTCTCATGTTAGCCAACCACTTACACTGAAAATGATGATGTGTGACGTAAAAGGAAAAGAAGAGAGGGCAATCCATAGTTTCATTTCCATTAGTCCTTACTCCTCAGTAAGCTGAAGGTAGAGAGTGTTAGTAGAATGAGCACATTAAGTAAGACAAAAATAGCTCAGTTAGTTTGGCACAGCATTTCCACTGTTTTTGGTAAGAACAATGTATGAGCTACAAAATATGAATTGTATGATTCTGGTGATTCTTCATATAAGCTAAATGTTCTCATAGATGCATTTTAAACTGTATCATACAATATAAAGGCAAACAGTAAAATTCATACATTTTCTTTATTTAGAATGACATTAAATAGCAAATAAAGCACACCATGACAAGAGATCATAGAAGAAAATGCTTTATATATTAGTACCTTTAACAACACTTTTTCCCTCTCTTTTGAACAAAGAACCCCACATTTTTTTTTTTTTTGTCTTTTTTCGTGTCCGGCAACGGATCACAACCCTCAGTGTCGCGCCCGTACCGGACCGGGACCGGCAACGGGATCGCAACCCTCGGTGTCACGCCCGCACCTCGCTCAGCCAGTGAGCGGGAACCAGTCTGTATGTGGGATCCGAACCCTCGGCGGGAGCGCAGCCGCACTCCCAAGCGGCGCACTGTAGCAGTGAGCCACCGGGCCGGCCCAGAACCCCACATTTTTATTCTGCACTTGGCCCCACAAATTATGTAGCTGGCCTTAGCAACATTAACAGATTAAATGATGATTGATTCATCGCCTATTTCCAATCAAACCTCAAATCAAGAGGCAAACAACTAGATAATTCAAGAATAAAGCAAAAAAATATTACTGCTTTGAATTCTGACTTTGGTGAAATCAGCACGCACTCAGAACCTCCTTCTGCCATGTGCAACAAGCCAAGGAATTACAGAAAACCAAGGGTATTCAGCTGGAAATGGAGGAAAGAGGTTTTTAACATCAAATCAGTCCCAATAGTTCTCCCAGTGTCTAAGACTGTGCCTAAAGGGGTTTCCTGGGAGAGAAAATTTGCAGATAGGGCAAGTGGTATAATTGACATATTTTTCAGTGCAAATCTCTGTATGACACATGCAGCCTCAGACTTTCGCAACAACTTATTTCTTATGTGGACCTGTCAGCTTTGGCTCTTTAGAGGCAAGAGATAACTCCTAATGTGTAGTGGACATTTTAAGGTTTAATAAGCACAATCACATTCATATACAGTCTTATTTTATTCCTATGACAACCATGTGAGGATCTCAGGAAAGTATTTTTTAATATAATTTTAACTGTTAGTATTCCAATGATAAAAGCAATGATGCTTTTAATGTTCTTGACCTGAGTAGTAGCAATATAGATATTCACTTTATATTCATTCATTAAACTGTCTATATGTGTTTTATGTACTTTTGTGTATGATATAGTCTGCAAAAAAACAAAAGGTAATAAATGTTGATCGTAGGAAATTAGAAAAGATTAAAATTTCCCATAATCCCATCAGTGGACACTACTACTAACAACTTGATGCTTTCCCTTCTTTGTTTTTATAAAATTGGAAACATACTTTCCATGATATATCTTTTTCTTAAACTCAATATATCATGTTTTCATACAGCACTGAAAACTTAACATTGTATTTCTCAATAAAGATAAATCCTAGTTTACTTAATTCCCTGTTGTTGGATATTTAGGTTGTTTCTAATTTATTTCCTAAATTACCAGAGGGCACTTATCTCTAGTTCATGGAAAAGGAAGACCTTGTGGAGGTCTGTGACCTTGCTGCATGTGTAGTGCAGAGCCAGGAGAAGCCATGGCTCACTGGGTTTGGAAGCTTAGCTCCTCTCCACACACTGCTCTGCACTTCCTCTGATCACAAGGGTTTAACTTGACAATTTAAAGGAAAAAACAGTAAAAGACAACCTTCCCCTGACCCTTTCCCATGAATTCTCTCTCACCCTAAAAAGAGGCACTGTCAACCATGTTCAGGGTTAGGATCAGGAAGGATGAGCTACTACAGTACCTGGCCTGCAGATGAAATGGCACCATCACTGGCCAGCTGAGGTGTATTTCTGGGCCCAAATAGTTGGGAAGTCAGGGAAGGAGAACAAACTTTTCAAAGGTACAAGGTTACAGGGTTCGAGGTTAGCAGAGAGGTTCCATAAATATTTACTGAACAAAACTCTGTCTGTTAACTGGTTGACACAGAGTAAGGTGTGGTTTTCCTTCCCACCCCGAGAGACAGCTGGGAAATTTGGTCTGACAAACCAGTGGGAAATGCTGCCCAGCCAAGATGGAACCAAGCGACGGCAAGAATGCTTAGATCATTCAGGAAATGAGTCCAACCATCTTCTGTCTGTCTTCCCCCCTCAGCCCCCACAACTCCCACCCCTATTCAGTGAAGCAGGAAACCATAGAAGAAAGGACACTCACAAACAAAACATTGGCCACAAAAATGAGGGCCTGGAGTATCTGGCCAAACAAATAGCTCTGGTCACAGTACACAGTTTAGCTGCTTTCCAACAGGTTGAAATATCACTGGCATCATTTGACTTTGTGAATGCTACTGGGTGGCAATAAAAATCATGAACTGTGAGGAGGCCACACATAGAAAAAACAAAGTCGTAGCTTTCCTCTGGTTTGGTGGGTGGTCTAAAAGTTCTCTTTTTGACAAGACCATGTCCACTTTTTGAAATACTCCTTGCTAACTAAAGTAGCCAGGAGCCTAGGTTTGGGAAGACGACCTTCCCTCAGGTAGATCCACAATTAAACCACTCCAGACTTAAGGGAATCTGTCCTATTACAAAGACCCCAGAGACAGTGATTCCAAAACTTACAATTTTGTGTTTGGAAAACACAAAAATGGTTACTGGCAAGTACCTCTCCCCCCGCCCACATAAACACACAAATTCAATTGTAACCTAATGTCTGATTCTTAAAAATAAACTCATTATTCATATTTAAAATATTGTCTACCTGGCCTGACAAATTTTACATGGGAGCATCCCGAGTGGATAGAGCACATTCAGAGAGACAGGAAGCCATCTTCCAGTGCTGCTGAAGCTCAGATACCACTTGACTGCTCACAACAACTGTGAACATAAAACCAGCTGGTTTTAAACATCAGCGTTCCCAAGGGCAGGTGCTCCCAATGACAGGGCAACTCACATGTCCTCCCAGTGAAAGCAGCAATTGATCTACTTAATGATGATTATTTTCCTGAGCAAAACTGGAGAGGCCAGCCAGAGAATCGTAATTCAGAGGGACTAGCCTTTCTAGCACTAGAACACTAGTTCAAACTGAATGTTTCTCCCTTCTGTATCGAAAAAGCCAGCTCTTGCTAACATGGGTATGAGACACAGCTTGATTTATAAGCTTTGTGTGCCTTTATGAGGAAGATTGTGTATGGAGGTAGAGCAGAAGTGGGGATAGAGCCAACAGGAAACATATATCATATTATGCAAGCAAGTCACCTATTTATAACTTTCATTTAAACTTTCATTTAAAGTATATATTCTTGAGCTAAGGATTCCTGTAGGCTTTAATTCCTGTAGAAATTATCTGAAATATTAGGTCGTAGAAGATAAAATATTCTTATGTTTGGAAGAAGGACCAGAAAAGGATCTCTTTGCTGCTTTAAGTAAAGTTGTAAAAGTAGTTCTGTAAAGATCTAAGTACCCATATGTGGCTGTGCTCAATTTGAGTGTGGGCTCTTTTTCATTCCTGGCCTGCCTTCTTTTGGAAGTGTGATTGGGCAAAAAGCAAAATCAAAAACAAATAAAAGCAAAAACCAGGCAAAACAGAAAAATAAGTCAGAGATTTATTTCAAAAATGAACAATTTCCAAATCACTAGGAGCTGAGGATAATTATCCAGCTGTGTATCAATGGAATATCTATGTTTTAACTTTCTAGGATCTTCATTCTTCCAAAATTAATTATCTACTTATGACTTCTAACTTACAATTTATAAATTGTACCCTTACAATTCATAAAAAGGTACCATTTTACTACTTTGAAGAAATTAAGATCTTTAAGATGTTAACATATTTAAATGCTCTGAAAACTGGTAATACTCTGATTCATTGCTTCCCAATATCCTTATGAATGGTACTGTCACTAACCTTGGGCTTAGAAGTCCTTGGTACTTAGGATCTAGGTGCTCTGTTATTACAGTTGTATTTTGGGGTTTTTTTTTTTTTTAAGAAAAATATATGGACAATATATGAAACAAACAAGTTTCTTTAATAGACTAGGAGTGTCCCAAATGTAATGATGAAAATTTCTTTCCTATTACTTTTTTAAGGGATCCTATTCGGACTGCCCTCAGCAGCAGCAAAAAAGGCAGAGGAAGGAATAAAGGGTTGGCATAATGGACACACCGTCAGGTATATAATGTACCGCCTGCCTGTGCTCAATGTGTCAGAAAACAAGTACTGCTGTGCCTTAATACCAGTAGGAGCAACTGGCAAATAGAAAAAAATGCCACAAAGCCTGCTGCTGTTACTATTATGAGAAGTCAAACAGCAACCTTTTCAAATATCAATTGTCTTTTCCTTCCGATAATAGGTCATATAGAAAATCTCTTCCAAATTATAGAATTTGTTTTATTTCTAAAAATTCACAACCAGCAAATTCTACACCAGCAGTAGGAACTGGTAAAGCATAATATGTAACAATCCTTCCAGGCTGAATTCTCCAACTCTTGATTTAGAATATACCAACTGCCACCTCACCCTCCCCATATATCCTGCACTGTGGCAATCCTGTTCCAGAAAGTGTGGCCATTCCCACATAATTCAAAAGTCAGCTTGATAAGTCTCACTTTGCGAAACCTGTTCCCCAAGTTCTTGACACAAAGAATTCCAATGTCATTGATATCCTCAGAAATTCCACAAGGTCCTCTTGCCAACCATTAAAATTATTTTAAAACAGGTAAGTAATTTAAGAACTTCTCTCTTTTCTGGCCTGATTTTACTGAGTACAGTAATTTAACTTGCCCATATACATGCCAAGGCTGTCTTGTAAAGGATAATTACCTATTTGTTTATAAGACTGCTGGCCTTAAAAATAAACGGCAGGAAGAGAAAAAACTGAGAAGCTGGGGTCATCACTTGAAGATACAACTTACTTAGATAAATTAAAATGCATAATCAGTTACTGATTAGATACTAATGATTATAATGAATGCTAGAGTCCACAGTTCAAACAAGCAATTAGGGTTGATACAGGACGTGTAAACAATTAATGAACGGTTTAATTGCTCTTCTGAATGGAGACTGGCCTCTAGTCCTCACACTGACAGTCTACCCCCGAATGTCTACTCTAACTCCCAGGCCACTTCCTCCCAGGTGCAGCCGTGCTAATGCAGGCTTATCTTTTATGAATGTCACTTCTTCCTGTGGGTAATTTTGAAAAAAAAAAAAACTTGCCTTACTACCCAGTGTGAAAAGTAAAACAGGACCTACAATCAGACTTGGAATTAGCCAGGATATAATTTCTCATTGAAAAGCAAAGGCACTGCTACAATTAACAAAGTTGCAGTGTGTTAAAAAGGTCCCTGACATCAAGCCAAGAACATAAATTAGCTTGGCTGAGAGAAATGAGCCTGTTCCTGAGATAAATCAGGCAAGCACTCATCTTTAACAAAAATTAAAAGTATGCCAAAAACACAATGGCATCTTGGCTTTTATCTCCCTTGCTGATTTAATAGGTGACTAAAAACTCTTCAAAGATAGGGACCATCTCCTAGCTCAGTGGTTTCAAACTGTAGCACACATCAGAATCCTCTGGAAGAATTAACACACACTGCAGGACCCACCTCCAGAGTTTCTGAGGTGGGGCCCAAGAATTTTTATTTTTAAGACGTTCTCAGTTAGTGGTAAGGGGACCACGCTTTGAGAATCACTGTCCTGGCTTATCTGTTACATAGGGTGTTCAAAGGTGAGAGGTTGCTTACTTTTCTGAGAGGACCATCCCCTCAACATCACTAGAAAGCTGCATTGTAAAAGGACCCTTCAGGAAATGCCTGCACTTTGCCTTGATATTAGGAATTTATTATCTATTGATCTTTATAGATTATAAACCTCTCTGGACTTTGAGACCTTTCAAAGCAAAGAAGAGACGTTCTCCCAGCCCAGGAACCATCTCGTGTGGAAAAACATTCATCCCATCCCGCAGAGGTACAGTTTTAGAGTAAGACACACCTGAGTTCAAATCTTGGCTCTTTCACCTACTAAACTGTGAGCCCTTGGGCAAGTTACTTAATCTCTGCGTCACTGTTCTCTTATCTGTAAAATGGGGATAATAATAACAATACCTACACCTCATAGTGTGGTTGTGAGAATTCAATGTAATAATAATACATCTAAAGCTCTTCCCAAAGTCTAACTCAGAAAATTCAGTAAATGTCAATGCTATCATGCCTGATCCTTGCTGAGGAGTTCCAGAATTCTCCACCTAGATAACTTGTAATCCAGGAACTCTTCCTCCACTAATTCCTACCTACCCAGATTTTTCAACAAGATGTTAAGGGGAGGGAGAGGGAGGAATGGAGGGAGGGGAGAGACAAAGAAAGAGAGGGAGAGAGGGAAGGGGGAGGGTGGAAGGAGGTGGGGAGAGGGAGAGGGACTGAGATCCCCAGGAGGCACTCTCAATTCTTTCATCATTGTTCAAAAAACAGTCTTTCTGAGTAAGGAAAAGTGTGCGCCATCATTAATGGAGCCAGCCAAAGAAAGCAAATTGTCAGATCACCTGAACACATGGTTTTCTTTGAAATTAATATCAATGCTCGTTCTCTCCTTTTTAAAATTTTGCTTCATTTTTATAACATTTTTATTATAAGTTAATACATACAGAAATTAGGAAATTAAGACCACTAGTGACTTCATCATCCATAATCATTTTTAATAATTTGATGACTGTTATTGCAGTTGTGTATGTATTTACAAAATAAGATCATACTATTTATTACTGTTCTGCAATCTTTTTCACTTAGTATATTGCACAAGTCTTTACATCTTCTTCTACAACATTAATTTTAATGGCTATGAAGTGTTTCTCGGCATGGCTGGGCCATAATTTACACAATCCCTTGGAGCCTTTCCTCCTTCACACATGCTATGTATAGTTAGGATACAGCAGAATGAATATGTGTAGTTACAACCCGTATTCTGCAGAAATAGAACTGCTGGATGATAACGCTGAAGAAATTACTACCTAATAAACTTGCAGAATGGCTTTCTTAATCAGAGAAAAACATTAAAATTAATTTTAAAACACTTCTATTCATTTTTGCACACTCTAATATTGGAGTGTAGGTAGTCCATAAAGTCCTTCCCTTTTGTACTTCAATGGGGCTGAAACATTTTTCCCATTTTTGTTTTAATTAGAAATTTAATTTTGTCAGTTAAATTAAATAAAATCAGAATATACTTTATACACATTCCTCGGGGCTTAAAAACTTAAGGACATATTGGGCCGGCCCGGTGGCGCACTGCATAGTGCGCCGCTTGGGAAGCGCGGCGGTGCTCCCGCCCGAGGGTTCGGATCCCACATACAGACCGGTTCCCGCTCGCTGGCTGAGCGAGGCGCGGGAGCAACACCGAGG
>NW_007737093.1:48050-56732 GCF_000696425.1 Galeopterus variegatus
TGCGATCCGTTGCCGGACACGGAAAAAAAAAAAAAAAAAAAAAAAAAAAAAAAACTTAAGGACATATAAATATTAAGGGAGAATTCAGACATAAACTAGATACTATGTTTTAATTCTTCATACACTACAGGGAGAATGCTGGGGGCTGGAAGTGGTGCACTGGAGACAAATCTAAATCTTATACTGTACATTTTAATTAGTTAATATTGTTAAACTTCCTGACCAACCTGTCAGAGCTCAGCAGGGAAGACAACCTCTCCTTTGAGCTGGTCTGCTCCCCCTGGCTGTCCCGGAGTGCTTGATAACATCACAGGTTTCCCTTTTCACCCTGGCTGCCAGGAAGCTCACAGCCAATTCTCCCTTAAGGACGCTCCTGCCACTACCTCTGATAGGTGAGACAAAGTCCAATTCTTTCTGTTTACAATGTGCCTCTCAAAGGATTGTTGTAAAACTGACCATTTTTAGTGTAGAAATTACCTTTCCACCACAAGCATCTGCCTCCGGAAATACAAGTAGTCATGGCCTTCAGATCTAGCCCTGCTTTCTCTGATGCTAGAGGTGACTGATATCACTCCTGAGGACTGTTGAGTACCTGCTGGGTGGCTCTCTCCTCGAAAGAAACCCTCTGTCCCTCTCTACCCAGCCCTAGCCCCTGCAAATCTGTCTTCTGCTTCTTGTTTCTTACTAATTGTCTCAAAGCATGTGAGAAAACAAATATTACTGGGAAAGATGCAGAAATGCTTATATATATTATCTAATAAAAAAATCAACTCATATATGCCTTGTGAAATTAAATTATTTTTCACCTCCTGTAACAAGTTATACCTGGGGGGACCCGGTCTGCCACTATGTCATAGAAAGATAAGGCAATTGGCCAGTCCAAAGAGACCCATGAGGCGCAGCCATCATTTCCCACTATTAAGTAGATATTTCCTCTTTATGTCCCAGTGCACAAATTTAAAACCTTATCTCCTCAAACCCACCTCCTCCTCCTAATATCCATATTACACTTAATAAAACAGCAGGAGCATCCTTCTCTCAAGATCCCCAGCTCAGGATCATGGGGCTGTCTTTCATTACTCCTCTTCCTTACCGTTGTCAGACTTGTACCTTGCCAGACTAGTCACCAACTCAACAAATCCTGTTTCTTCTCTCTTCACAATATCTCTTCCATCTGCCTCTCTCTTTCAGCTTCCTCATCCAATATGCTAGTTCAGGCCCTTATTATCTAACACCTAAACATATCCATAGCCTCTTAACTGGCCTCCCCCACCCATCAGTCCATTCCATTTATGGTCTCTTATTTTGGTAACATCTCTCTGTCAATCAAAAACTCAGGAGACTATAGAATAAAATCAGAATGTCTTTATCCAGCACTCAAGATACTCCACAATTCCAGCCACATCTCTGTCCTACCCAAAATGGTCTATTCTACTCCTGGGGCACATTATGCACACTTATACTTCCAAACTACTCTTGAAAACTTTTCCTGCATTTGGAATGTCCTTCCCACTTTCCCATTCTTCTGTTCTTCCTTGAATTCTATTTATACTTGAGTGCCCAGCTCAAATCCAACTGCTTCTACAAAGCCATCAGAAAAGCTACTAATCTTTTGCCTCTACATTCTCATTCATTCAAAAAAATATTTATTGAGAGCTGGCCCGTTAGCTCTGTTGGTTAGAACGCCTCCTTGTAACACCAAGGTCAAGGGTTTGGATCCCTGTGACAGCCAGCTGCTATACAAACAAAAATATGTATGGGGTTTCTGCACTAACCAAGCTGCAGAGTATGAGGTGATAAAAAAAGACAAAAAAAAAAAAAAAAAAAAAAAACCTCTACATTCTCATTCATTCAAAAAAATATTTATTGAGAGCTGGCCCGTTAGCTCTGTTGGTTAGAACGCCTCCTTGTAACACCAAGGTCAAGGGTTTGGATCCCTGTGACAGCCAGCTGCTATACAAACAAAAATATGTATGGGGTTTCTGCACTAACCAAGCTGCAGAGTATGAGGTGATAAAAAAAGACAAAAAAAAAAAAAAAAAAAAAAAAAGAGAAATGGTTCCTATTTTTACATTTTCCTCTCTCCATGAGTCATATCTGCACCAATTATGTGCACACCTTTGAGGGGCTGAATATATCTCACACTTTTTTTTTTAATCCTTCAGTGTTCCTAGCATAGAGTCAAGCACGTGACAAATTCTCAGTAAATGTTTGCTGATTGATTTTTGATTGGTGGATACAGATCCAATCTATGTACACACACACACCCTGACCTGCCTGTGACAGCACTTTCAAGTATTTATATAAATATTTATATACCCAGACTAACTGGCTCGTATCTGAAGAGATTAACCTTTATTAACAGTATGCTCCCAAACCACTTGGATAACTGGCCACCTGACAGAGAACAATAATTGTCTTTCCCATAGAGGATAATACTTGCCTTTCCCATAATGTGAACAGTTTGCCTTAGGCACTGAGAACACAACAGCAAAAGGCATACTCCTGAATGGCAAAAGGAGATGGCACAGGCAATCTTTGCCTTTATATGTCTAGGCAACAAAACATGGGTTCAGTCAAAGAGTCCCACTGAATTAATGACTCTGATATTTTGAACACCTTCTATACACTCATAGCCACTTCATCTCATATAAACCCAGGAGGTATACAAAAGATCTGTCATGCATCCAAAGTGTGCATCAATTCAGCACATATTTATCAAACACCAAGGACAGACAACACACAAGGGAAAAAAAGCATGAGCTTTGGAACTAAGAAAACCTGGGTTTGATGCCTAGATTGACCAATAACTAGGTGTATGGAAAGACATCTCACCTTGGTCAGCTTTGGTTTCTTTCTCTACAACACAAGGATAGGGCCACCTACCTCACAGGGTTTGCTTTGAGGATTAAATGAGATAATGCATGAAAAGTACTTGGCACAGAGTAAATGGTCAATAAGTGGTAAGCTGCTGCTATGGCTGGAGGAGAAGAACAGGCATTAGTGGTATTTGTAGTGTGGGGCATTTTGCTACCACTGCTGCATATCCAACAAGACAATTTCAATGGAGACATTGACATAGTAAGAGAAATAAGATGAATATATACAAAAGTATCTTATGTCTTGGAACTGTGTCTGTCATTGAAGTCTCAGTAATATGGAAACTCAGATGTTTCATTGACATCAAAAGCAACATTATCCTGAAGCATTTATTATGTGAAATACTCACCTCCAACCACCCTCAAGTCATGTTCACTTGTTGCTTTCAACAAGTCAAACTTCTTTGGGGGATATGGCTCAGTGGTAGAACATCTAACTGCACTTGAAAGGGCTTTCACCTCTTTTACCTGGAGATAAATAGCCTGTAAACTCCTAGGAAACCACTACTGTTCCTAAAACCCACATTGGTTCATTAGGGAAGGTAATGCCAGGAATCCAAAGTTGGTGTAAGAATTCTGCTTCATGCGGATCATTGTGAAGAGGACACACCTAGCATATAGTAGCCACACAAATGTTTGCTGAGCCTAAGAATGAGTTTCAGTCACAATGAACTTGTATATCCACTATAATATAACACCTGGGATATCAGGGTAATAAATGTTACTATGAATAAGAGTTCCAGTCTTCAGAAGCAGAGAAGGAAATGGAGCAAATACAAATGCCCAGTTTCAATCTCTCCTGAGAACAAAGAGTAACTGAGAAAGTACTGAATCAGAGCTGGCATTCACTCTCAAACACCGTGCCACTGTCAACTCCACCCCTTTTTCTCCACGGTCTTAGGTCTTACAGGTGTGTGTACATAATTTAGTTAGATGGGTTTCAAGTTAATAAAGGAAGTCAAGGATAAATGCCATTTCTTAGCATCTTGCCAAAAAAATTTAGCTTCTTCCCCCAAAAGATATTAAATTTAAGTACTAGAGTACTCAAGTCCCATTGAAGAGTGGGGAAAATTAGGAGACAAAGAACTGTAAAGGACAAAACTACCCTTAAGAGGTAAGAGTCAAGCAGTCTCCTCTGCCTTTCTGAAGAGTGGCAACTATTCCTTCCATAACCCCCATGGAGCAGTATCTGAGAAGCACAAGGAAGGCACAAAAGCTGTGGGTGACCTTACTAGAATTTCATGCTCACTTATACATGTGACTTGGGGCCAGTACCAGGCTTCCAATCTCTCAGAAGTCACCCATAAATCAGCAAGTGAGACAAGCACTGCAAATAGCATAATTTCTCTTGAGCAAGAACCCTGGCTATGTTGTTAGATTTTTTTGTAGTTAACAGAAAATGATAAAGTCTGTTTTAATGTTTTATCATAAAAATTTCTGAACTTACACAGAAGTAGAGAGATGGTATAATGAACCCAGCTTTAACAGTTACCAACATATGGCCAATCTTGTTTCATCTATACCCTACCTGCTAGATTATTTTAAAGCTAAATCCAGATATCACAGCATTTTAATTATAAATACTTCAGTATGTATCTCTGAAAGATAAGGATTTTTTTTTTTTGTCTTTTTTGGGGTTTTTTTCGTGACCAGTAACAGGATCGCAACCCTCAGTGTTGCGCCCGTACCGCGACCGGCAACGGGATCACAACCCTCGGTGTCGTGCCCGCACTGTGCTCAACCAGTGAGCAGACCGGTCTCTATATGGGATCCGAACCCTCGGTGGGAGCGCCACACTCTACCGAGTGTGCCACCGGGCCGGCCCTAAGGATTTTTTTTAAAATGTATAATAATAGGCATTGTAGTGATTAACAATGAAAAGCAATTCCTTTGTATTAGCAAATTTGCCCTTAACGTCCAAATTTCCTCAATTGTCTCATAACCTCATCATCTTTCTACAGTTGGTCAATAAATCAATGTTCACAATGGAAAGAAACAGAGATTGCACAGTGTAATTTCTACCCAATAAGACCATAACTCCCAGAAAGCAGTACCTTAGCTGGGACACTTCCTCCATGAAGTGTTCACCTAGTGGAAGACCCAAATCTTAGACTCATCAGCTGTTTCTCCCCTCCCTCCATATGTTATTTTACCATCTTTTAAAACTGCATTCTTTTTATTTTTCTTTTGGCAAAACATTTTTTTTTATTGTAACACAGGTGATTGTGCATATCTGTGGAGTATGTAACTGCATTCTTAAAAAAATTTTTAAATAACAGCTTTACTGAGATATACTTCATATTACATAAAATTCACCTATTTAAAGTGTACAATTCAATGATTTTCAGTATATTCACAAGGTTGTGCAACCATCATTACTATCTAACTTCAGTACATTTCCATCACCCCAAGAAAGAAACCCTGTACCCATTAGCAGTCACTCCCTATTCCCCCTCCCCAAACCCTTGCAACCACCAGTTGGCTTTCAGTCTCTGTGGACTGTGCCTTTTCTGGATGCTGTTCTTACTTCACTCATACTGTTTAAAATTGCTTGGGGGTCTGCCGAACTTTCATGGGAGGGCATATGGGTATCTGACAGGTATTTTGTGGGAACAAGCTCCCTTGGCACGTTCTCTCTGCTCTCCCTTAATTTAAGAGCAGAGGATCAGCTATTTCTGCTTTAGCTGTTAGAAAGCTCAGAGTTGAATTCATTGCCCAACTTTTATAACTGTGTAGCATATTAACATACACATTTCTCTGATCAAACTTACCCTCTATTCTCACCTTAGTATTCTACCTTAATTTCCCTTTTGTTTTGGTCATTTGCCTTTTTTTTATATTTCAAGTATTTTTTATTTCAAACACATTTTTGGAAACCAGGAAAGATTTAAATGTATAGCATTTCTCTCCAGTTATTCTGGTACTGTCCTATCATGTCTTAAAGCCTAGAAAAATCCCTCCCATTTGGCTACGATCATTCCTTTTTTTTTTTTTTTGTCTTTTTGTCTTTTTCCGTGTCTGGCAACGGATCGCAACCCTCAGTGTTGCCCCCGTACCGGACCGGGGACTGGCAACGGGACCGCAACCCTTGGTGCCGCTCCCGCGCCTCGCTCAGCCAGTGAGCGGGAACCGGTCTGTATGTGGGATCCGAACCCTCGGGTGGGAGCGCCGCCGCGCATCCCAAGCGGCGCACTATCCAGTGCGCCACCGGGCCGGCCCCTATGATCATTCTTTTTGATGATGGACACTTAGGCTGGTATTCCCAAAAATATGGTACTAGGACTCCTACTAAAGGATGCAGAAGAAAAAGACATGCATAAAAGGTGAGTTGGGTGAGGATGTGTGAAATTTATTCCTGGACGCACAATAAAGAGGTGTGTACATGTGGGGCAGGATCTGTGAAGAAAAAGTTGGTGATTCAATGGTTTGGAGAACTAAACCTAAGAGAGTTGTTGGTCAGGAGAAATAGAGAAAGAAGAAAAGAGACATGGCAAGTATCACTCTGCGAACCTGGGCTGATGCCTCAATAACATATTACTGTATTTACTGTGAGAGGTAGAGGTGTGTGTACACGTACACACACACACACACACACACACACACACACACACGCATGCACATGTCAATTTCAGAGAACAAGAACTACAGCTTTACTGCTAAAAATGTCAAATACTCATCCCCAGTCCAAGTGCTGACTATTTAATACATTTTACTTGGTGGTATTGGTTGCTTTGCTCTTGCCAAGAGAAAAATATCCTGTACTGAATAACATTAAAACCTAGGCTTTCCCAAGGAAGGACCTCACAGGCAGAGGACATTAATTCCTCCTTTGATAGAGTTCAGCTAAACTCTTCCTGCACCCAGGAATGCAATGATTAATCAACTAATTTGGACCCAAGTTTTGTTTATATGTTCCAACCCTAAACATTAATTGAAATATTTCCACTGCAACAAAAACACTTTGGTTTGGATTTAAACACCATTGTATGACAACATGCAAGCATGTTTCAGGACATGAAGACACATTCTAGCAAAATAACATTCCTGCATTCAATCCAAGGGGGCGCACAAGGAAAAGTGTGTTACTCTAGGGTGCATGGCTACTTGACAGCTAGAGCAAGGAACTTGAATTTCCTCTGCCAAGTGATAAACTGCAGTAGACTTTCCACCCTGCTTTGTGGTATTAGAAAGTATTGCAAGAAAAAATACTCACTTATTAGTGATTGTCTTGTTGGGGTTGTGTATGTGTGTGTGTTAGGTTTTAGCATGTAAAAAAGAGACACAAGTGTGGGAAATACTACGTATGAAAGAAAGCATGTTTTTATAATATTTGGATATGGGTCAAATCCCTGGAAGAACCTTGGATGTAGTAATAGAGGAGAATGTGATAGCATAACTTGTACTGGCCACATTCTTTTTTTTCCTTTTTGTCTTATTTTTGTGACCGGCAACGGATCGCAAACCTCGGTGTTGCACCCGCACCCCGCTCAGCCAGTGAGCGGCCGGTCTGCATGTGAGATCTGAACCCTCGGCGGGAGCGTCACCACACTCCCAAGCGGCGCACTGTAGCAGTGCGCCACCAGGCCGGCCCGTGTACTGGCCACATTCTATTTCAGTTACTGCTCTAAGAGAAAGCAGCCTTTGATGGTGGGGTGGTGGGGAGTCTGGGCAATTTAAGATGCACAAAGGCTATTTTCTTAATAAGAGCTAACAGATGAATTTTATACAAGTGCTTTAAAGCACATATAACACAGAACAATCCCCACCAGCTATTCTCACCCTCGCTAAAACCTCTCATCCTCAAGAAAAAACAATCTTTAGGTTTCTCCAACAATGTTGTAGCAAGACATTTACTTTTTTTGTATGTTTTTGTAAAGAAGGTTTCTCTTCCTACATTGTGGTTCTCAGGTCCGGATGCACATTAGAATCACCAGGATAGATTTTTTTTTAAATAGCTAAGCCCACCCCAGAGATTTTAATTTAACTGCTCTGGGATTGAGCCCAGGCACTGGTATCTTTAAAAAGTACCCCAGTGATTCAAACATGAGCCAAGGTTAAGAATCATGGTCTAGGGCTGGCCCGGTGGCACACTCAGTAGAGTGTGGCGCTTGGGAGCGCGGTGGCGCTCCCACCGAGGGTTTGGATCCGATCCCATTGCCGGTCACGAAAAAAGACAAAAAGGAAAAAAAAAAAATCATGGTCTACAGAGACACCTCCTCTTTCTACAGAGTCATATCTATATTTTTTATTTTAAAATAAGTTTATTCTTTCTTCAAGTCTGAACCTCCTCCATGCAATGTACCAGAACTGTCCTACCTTAAGTAGGTTCCTAGTCATTTAATACTCCAGACACACCTCCAATGTTAAAGCTTTCTCATTTTTCCTGTGAGTTGGTATTTATGGATATATTCATAAAGTAATCATCATGTTTATGTTTGGTACTATGGCTTCAGTTACATGCTTGTCTTATCTCCCTGATTTGATTCTGCAAATGATTTTGAACTGCTTGTTATGAGAAGTTCACTATGCTAAAAGCCTATGGGGGCTGCAAAGATGAAAAGTCATTCTTGTAGCTGTACCTGTAGTCAAGGAACTTAAAATCCAGAATGGAGATAAGACAGGAATGAATAACAAAATACAGTATAGAATATAAAGACATACAAGATCACTGTCAGCTGCAGAAATGAGATATATATCAAAATATTAAGAGATAACTGAGATCTAAAAAAAATTAATTAAGGAAAAGGAAAATGGCGACGGGTATGGAGCGCCCGCGTCAGGAAACAGCGCGACCCTGAGAGCT
>NW_007737094.1:0-479 GCF_000696425.1 Galeopterus variegatus
TAATGATTACTAATCAGTCTTAGGCATGACCAAAGTGAAAAATATATTTTGAGAAACCAAATCAGATTACCTTCTATTCCAATCATAAAATTCTTAGATATACATCCTTAGACCAAAGATATAGTCAAATTCACATGTGAAACTTATTATATAAAAACACACTAAAAATAATAAGATACAGACAAATGTTTTTAAGGATTAATATTTTTTAGTAGATCTTACATTAAAAGTTAATTAGCTATGACCATGCAATGTCCAGCAATTTATGTAATAATCCTTAACGTTGGTGCATCTTAGGAATTATTTTAACATTTAAAGTATAATGCTAACTCGCTAAACTGTTTATTTCTTTTTTAAAAAAAATTATTGTGACCACTCAGTCAAATAATATACTACAAAATGATTAGTTGTGCCTGAAAGGAATTTTTTCTATAAAAGTTGCATCTACAAAAAATATATATTTCAGCCTTTTGTAATAC
>NW_007737094.1:1681-3090 GCF_000696425.1 Galeopterus variegatus
TATCTGGTGAAGTGTTTTACTTTTAATATAATACTTTGTCCTTAATTTATTTTTTAATTTTAACTCAAAGTTAATTCTCAAACTAAGAAATTGAGTGACTTAAAGGATGGACACGATTTATAAAATTTTGACATTGTTGTGGTAAGTCCAGTGGATGTAGACCTCGGCAATTACCCTGGTACAAAATAAAATAAGCATGTAATATTGTTAAGTGGAGTATTCATTGNTAAACTTTTGAATTAGCCTTATTCATCCTTCTTTTTTTAATGTACTCAGTTTGACTATGTGATGTCTAGCAATTTATTTAATAATCCTTAATGTTGTCTGGTCACTAGGAATTCTCTTAACATTTAAAATACAATGTTAACTTGCTTAATTGTTTATTGTTTTTATTAAAAAATTCAATATAACCATACACTCAAATAATATACTACAAAATGATTAGTTGTACCAGAAAGGAATTTTTTGGCTACAAAAGTTGCATCTCCAAAAATAATATATTGCATCTGTTTTTTGGCCAGTTCTGTTGTTTGCCCTAAAGTAATTCAAATACTGAAGAGAAAATATTGAGCCAAGTCAACTCTCCCTTAGCCTTGGCTGAGAATCCTGTTGAAGTAACAAAAAGGAAACAGTCTATTTAAGCAATTCATTCTGCATAAATTGAGCACTTATTTTGTGCAAGGTGTCGTAGGAGTTTACAGTACAGTAGATAAGACAAATATTCAAAAATAATGCTGCTCAGACTCTAATGAGTGTTGTCACAGAAGGAAAAGAGAGATACAAATCAGCTAAGGCATGCTGAAAAGCAAACCACATGTGATGAAGGATGAGTGAGATTTTGACAGAGGAAGAAGGATGAGGTCATTCCTGGCAGAATGAGAAATGTTGAGAGAACAGTGAGCAATCCTACTTGGCTGGAGAGCACAATGCTCATAGAGTAGTAGCAGATAGAGCCAGGAAGATTAGACAAGGGCTTGAATGTGGGGGGCCCTGAAAGTCAAGAAATTTTCAAATTCAATGTTCATAAAGTTTTATTGGAACACCATCATATCCATTTGTTTACCTATTGCCTACAACTGCTTTTGCTCTGCAATAGCAGAGTTGAATTTTATCAGAGATTGCATGGTCCACAAAACTGAAAATATTTGCTATTTGATCCTTTATAGCAAAAGTTTTGCAACCCTTGATCCATGCAGTGTAAAGTTTGGTGAGTGTGTAATAAAATAGGTTCTCACATCCATCACTTCTGGGAGGATTTATGAGTACCGCACTTTTAGAGGGCAGTTTGATGATAGATATCAAGACTTAACACATTTAAGATATCTCCATGTTAATCTGCAGCCTCCAAGTGATTCTGCTTCAAGTGGTTCTCAGGCCACATTCTAAAAACTAGTGTTCTCTGGCATCTA
>NW_007737094.1:3745-11341 GCF_000696425.1 Galeopterus variegatus
GTGTAAAGTTTGGTGAGTGTGTAATAAAATAGGTTCTCACATCCATCACTTCTGGGAGGATTTATGAGTACCGCACTTTTAGAGGGCAGTTTGATGATAGATATCAAGTCTTAACACATTTAAGATATCTTCATGTTAATCTGCAGCCTCCAGGTGATTCTGCTTCAAGTGGTTCTCAGGCCACATTCTAAAAACTAGTGTTCTCTGGCATCTACAATCTGAAAACATTTCTATGGGTTATGTGATGCTGGTGCTTTCTAACTTGGAGAAGTGACCCAGGTCTCACCTCATTGTCTGTGCTTGGTGTAGGTGGAAAAGCTTCAGTAGGAACTGTTCTTTCAGCACCACATCTTTCAGGTTCTTTGAAATGCAGTTCACACACCTGAGTGCAGTCTGGGAATTAATGGGTCCCTCTTCAAAGAGCAAATCCTTGGAACTCTCAGAATTCTCTATTTTAAATGGTAATAGCCTCATAGTGATTGCAAATAATACAATTTGGGATTTTTTTCTAATTCCATTACAATGCTCCAATGGTTTTAGACTTTTAAATTTTCTTTCAATAGTATGCTCTGACCCTTTTTTGGGAGGCAATGACTTATAGTTTCATAGTCAAGAAATAGATTCTGCATATAGTTTTTGTGGTATAGTATCCTTTCTTGGCTTTATTGTTTTTAAGCCAAAAAAAATTTTGCTTTAAATTTTAATATTAATTCCAAAGTGTTAAAGTTGTGTTCCATGGGTTAAGAAGGTATAAAATCTAGATGGAGTTTAGCAATTTAATTAATAAAACTGCTTCCTATCTCTGTTTCTACCTATGAAGCAAACTGATATTTTAGCTAAAGTTTTTATGTTTGTCAAAAGGCAGAGTTTGAGAATAACCCAGGAAAAGCTGATAAATGAAAAAAAAAAAAAAGTGAAAGTTACTGATTAAGTAAAACAGTTCTGTGTTCCTGCCACTTTGTACTAAACAGCTTTAGTTTCACTTCATGGATGCTGGCATTGCAGGGATTTGAAATCACATGAAGTGCAGCCTAGGTGGTTCAGTGTGGATTATAAAAATTGGAATTAATTACATTATTTTAAAAAAGATTTTCTATGGATCTCCCTATGTGGACACTTTGCTATGCGCATCTGATGCATCAGTCATTGTAGTATAGGAGCTCCCAATATTATGGGAGAGACAAACACATAAATTGCAGATGAAAATATAGCCAATCAAATGCCACCAAAATGATCAGCCCAGACATGGGGCACTGAAAGCCATCTTTGGAGGGTCAGGGAAACTGAGTTCTGCAGAATGAGTTGGGAGAAGGAAAGTGGTATTGAAGGGACACACTGCAGAAGAAAAGAAGATTACACATAAAATCCCAGAGGCAAGAGATAGCTTGGCTTGTTCTTAGACCTGTAAATAATTTCCTGTGAGCAGAGGGGAGGGAGTAAAGAGTGTGGGGAATAGGGTGAGAAGACACAATATATGTATGTGAATATACAGTCTCATCATTTTGAACATGTAAAATATTGGACTAGTTTAAAAAATATATGTGAAAAGTTTAGAAGAGGTGGTTCAAATAAAAGAAGAAGGTATATAAGGTGACTTAGTGCTTGGTAATTCCTCAGTGAATGTCAGCTATTACAGTAACTCAAATGCTAAGTTTAGGCTTTCTGAGCTAGGCTAACTTATTTGCTCTCTGATTTGAGCAGAACAAAGAGCAGAATCTGGGTGGGACTTAGTTTGTCTTGTTGGTCAAGAAGGAATTTGGTCTAATGGTTAAGAGCCAGAAAGACTTGGATTCAAATCCCTGTGTTAAATATCAGCTCTGTGTCCATGGGCAAGTTTTTTAACCTCTCTAAGCCTATTTCCTCATCTATAAAGTGAAGATGATAGTATCTCATTCACAGAGCTGTTGTGAAAGTTAAATACAATAATAAATGTGAAATAATCAGCACAAATTGGTGTAGAGAAAGCACACAAACATGGTTGCTCGTATCATTACAAAAGGAGACATAAGACATGTGGTGGAAATTGAGGAACATTCCCAGAAGATGCATGGTGATAAGGACAATTGTCTCAGCTGGATATGAATTTGTCTTGCTGTGGCCATGTCTGTTTGTAAAGAGGAATAATCCCATGGATGAATAGACAGCCAGCCAAAATAGCTTGTCCTGTGCCTGGGCTCCAGCCAGGAAATCTGAGTGTGAGTAGAATGTGAATCACCTGCTTACTGTAAATTAATTATTATTATTCACTCAGCAAAGGAGAAAAGATGCTTGGTCAGAATTAATCATCTGAGAAAACCCAGTTATTTTAAATTCATTACATTTGAATATGGTAATGAGACATTTGTCACTTTTATAACTCTTTGTGGGAGAGAGTGTCTATTGTAGGATGGAAAAGGATTAACATATAATTTTGGGAGTGTGTCCTTCTTTTTTTCTTTTCCCATATTTATTAAAGCGTAATGTAATGTTTGTTGAATATCCCCACTTTACAGATAAGGAAACAGGCTTTGAGTTTAAAGTGATTTAAAAGGAAACACATAGCTCTTAAGAAAGTGAAATAGTGTCAAAAATCCAGATCTTTCTGACTCTAAACAATGGTTCTCACTTTTGAATCACTTGAACTTTTTAAAATTAATGATGCCCAAAGACTACCCCTAAAGATTCTGATTGAGCTGTTCAGAGGTAAACAATTCCTAAACATGAAATTCCTTGGTCAAAAGCAACCTCTTTTTTAAAGGCTTGTTAAATATATGATTTAAAAATTTAAAGTATGGATGCGCTGTCCCCGGAGAAACCAAGCTGGACAATAAATAGATTCTTTTTCATTTGCTTTATCCAGTTCAGGATATTTCAGAAGCAGGTTGAAAGCTGGGAGAATGAATCCAATCATTTATGCTGCAGTGGGGGAGAGGAGAATATTTTTCTCCCCTGACCTTTGTGATGAGTCACTGATAGCCATACTGTGGTGACTTCAGCCTCATTAGAGAACAAATCCCGTTAAACATTCTAAATAATTAGAACATTATCCAATACTTGAATGAACTTGGTTCACATCACTAAACCAGTTGACCTTGGAGGCTTACTTCTCCAAATGAAAGATGAGCCAATTTCTCTTTATTTTTTAGGTCACTGAAGAGAAAATGTTGAAAAGTGGTCTCTTTGTTACCCTGTGAAACTGCAATGATCATATACTCTTGTGGTTTCTTGGAATCACTCTCTCTCTGCCTGTATTACACTCATGTCAAATGCTGGCCTTGGAGGAGAGCTGGGACAAAGAGTACGTCAAAATCTGTTCTGTTGCACGCCCCTGTTACCCGCTGATTGGCAGAGATGATAAAATTATTCTATCATATTTTAATCCTCTGAAGCAGTGAGCCTCAAATTTGGGGTAATCCTAAATCCTTTTATGTAACAAACAAAAGTAAGTCCTCCAGAAGAACTTATTAAGAAATATACATGTCGGGCCAGCCCCGTGGCTCACTCGGGAGATTGCGGTGCTGGTAGCGCCGAGGCCGTGGGTTCGGATCATATATAGGGACGGCCGGTGCGCTCCCTGGCTGAGCGTGGTGCAGACCACACTGTGCCAAGAGTTGCTATCCCCTTACCGGTCAAAAAAAAAAAAAAGAAAAAGAAAGAAAGAAAAAAAAAGAAATATACATGTCAAATGTTTACCTGTCTTGACTTCTATGGTTTATGAATTCTTAATTAAGAACCTTGACAATATGTAAAAAAAAAAAAAAAAAAAAAAAAAGGGGTTTTTCTTTTTTCCCTGGGGATATGGAAAAATGGGAAAAAAAAAAAAAAAAAAAGGGGTTTTTCTTTTTTCCCTGGGGATATGGAAAAATGGGAAAAAAAAAAAAAAAAAAAGAAAGTGGTTTTCATCTTTTACCTGTGGATATGGATACATGGTAGAAAAACAGACAATTAAAAAATGAAATTATACACCAGGATATTTTTACATTTGTTCTGATATAGACAAAACAAAAGCAACCAAAACAAAACAAAAACAGAAACAAACAAAAAATGCTCCACCCCTACAAAAATCAATGCAAGCACCGTGATTGTTTCCCTGAGATATAGCTTCCTTCCACTGACAGCAGGTCACAGACTCAATGTGTAGGCAGATAGAAGCTGCTCCTCCCAATCTGATTTCCTGGATCCTCCAACACTTCCTTTTCCTACTGCCAACTTTTCTGGGTTCTTTATCCTCTTTTTAAAATCTTTATCTTCCAGACATCCAATCAAAGATATCTCTGAAGAGGATTTGCTATGATCTGGCCCAAAACGTAGATGGTAAAATGTGAGGTCATGAAGGACCCACAAATGTCTCAGAAAATACTTTAGCAGGAATTCGATAGAAAGGGATTCTAGGGCCGGCCCGGTGGCGCACTGCTACAGTGCACCGCTTGGGAGCGCGGTGGCGCTCCCGCCGAGGGTTCGGATCCCACATACAGACCGGGGCTCACTGGCTGAGCGAGGTGTGGGAGCAACACTGAGGGTTGCGATCCTGTTGCCAGTCCGGTCCGGTACGGGCGCGACACTGAGGGCTGCGATCCGTTGCCGGACATGAAAAAAGACAAAAAGGGAAAAAAAAAAAGGGGGATTCTAAATTGGTACCTTGAAAATGGTCTCCTGAGACAGAAATGTGTCTGAAAATTGTGCCCTTGCCCCATTTTATATTTTTCAAGTCAGAGAGGAGATCTGTGAGAAATCCTAGGAGAGTAGGGGTAGACTGCTGTGTGGGTAAGGGGTGTGTAGAAGCGAGGGAGATAGAACCAGGAAGGACTATTGTCAATCGAGGGGCCTTGATTTGAAAATCTCAGGGCTAACATTTTAATCCTTTATTTGCAAAGTGGGACAAAATAACAAAATAATATCTCAAGTGAGCTGATTCTGCTCCTTTTTATCATGTTAGCTTGTCTTCCTACAGACGGAATCATGGCTGTGAAAAATTGAGGCGTGTGATTGATAAAGTTTTACTTTTTGTCTTTAACCTGCTGCGATTTAATGGCTCCCAGAATTTACTTACATGTTTCCTTACTGAGTAATGGTATTAATAGATAATATTTACTGAGCTCTTACTATGTGCCACACATTGTTTGATGAACTTATGTAATACAACAGTCCTATAAAATAAGTACTATTATCTCCTCTGAGGCACAAAGAGGATAAGTATTTTGCCCAAAGTCACAGAGCTTAGGGGAAAAAAAAGTGATAGACCTTGAACTGAGGGAGTCTTACTTCAGATCCTGTACTCTTAACTACTGCAGCCTGTTTCTCCTGAACTCATGCCTATGAGGATTATTCTCAGTGCATCTTGATGATGTGAGCAATTTAATGCAACTCAATCTTGTAAAATATAATTTTCAAAAGGAGGTAAAATTATGAATCTCATATAGGTATAAAAATGAACACGTTAAAAATTTTATTTAACCCAGCAATGAGGAAACAGAGTAAAAAACACACACATTTATAGATCAGGAATATTGAAATGAATGTGAAAATGGAGGCAAAACTAGACTCTGCCACAGTGGGGGGTGGAAGACATTTGAACCTCTACTGAATAGAATTTGCATGTCTATAGACAAGAATTATTTGATATTGCTATCATGTATCTGCAGAATGGTAACTCCCATAAGAATCAGAATAAGATAACACTGGAAGAATGTGCTACAGACAATGAAGAAGGAAGGAAGGAGGCAAGGAAGGAACCAAATCTAACTTTATCTAAGCCCTCTGCTTCCAAAAAGAAATTTCCCAAGCTTTATTGTTTCAGAAAAGAGCTGGCTACAAAGAGCCCCCCTCACATGTGACTCGGTTATGGCCCACCTCCACTCCACCTCATGGTTCCCTTGTTCATTTTCCTCCATAAAACCATAACCCCTCTTCCTTTTCTTTGAGATATTCTTCATTAATAAACATTTTTTATTGCAACAGCCTGAGTAAAATCATCTTTTTAATCATCCTGTGCATTTTGTCTTTCACAGTTGGAAACGAGGAAGTTCAGGACCCAATCTAGGGGTTTGAAGAACACTTCAGTGGGTTAATACAGGATAAAGGGATGGAAATCCATAATTTGTTTTAATGCATCCTTTTATATACAAGAAAGAGCAGGGATCATACTGATGGCAAAGCCTTTGATTACAACTTGGCCGAGAAAGAACCATTGCTGGTGCCTCAGGCATATGCATCTTTGCCTTCAGGACACAACTTACTTGAAACTTCTTTTTGGGATTAAGGCATATAGCGAAGAGTATTTTTCTTTTTTCCTATGGATGACAAAGAGGGAAAATCTGAGTTGATTAAATTATAGCATCAACAGAAAGATATGTTTAGGGTAGTAAATTGTCATATATAAATAAATATTTGGATAAATAACTGTTTTTATCTATCCAAAGAAAATGTCCAAGACGTGGCTAAAGGAGGTCGTAAATAACACAGGTCCCTTTGATCTGCTTAAGGAAAGAACACAATTCAGAAACTTATTGGAAGAATAAGGCATAACTCAACCCTTGAAGTAAAAGTTGAAGTGTAAGTGCCACTCTGGGATGTAGATGGTAGGAAATGAGTGAATAGGGAATGAATGAACTCTGACTCCTTTCAAGGTAAATATCCCTCTGCCAAAGAGTCAAATTCCAAGGAGAGCGCATCTGATTGGTAGGACTTGGATCACTTGCTCACCCCCTAGCAGGGGAGGTCCCAGTGAATGATTGACAGTTCCACCAAGTTTAGCCAAAGAGGGAGAAATTATGTAGCATAATGGAGGGGGATGGGAAGGACTGTTATTAGAAGGAGGAATCAAGGGTTTGGGGCAGGCAAATAGTTGCCTTACACAGCATTATCATAGGACCCAAAGATTCCACTCCTAAGTGTATATACCCAAGAGAAAGAAAACACACATCCACAGAAAAACTTGTGCAGAGCAGCATTATTCATAATAGCCATAAAGTGAAAACAATTGAAATGTCCATCAGCTAATAAATTGGTAAAAAACAAACATGGTATATTCATACAATGGAATATTGTTTAGCCATAAAAGAGAATGAAATATTGATATATACTACAACATGATGAACCTTGAAAAAAAATTATGCTAAATGAAAAAAGTCAGACATAAAATACCACATATTGTATGATTTTATTTATATGAAATGTCCAGAATAGGCAAATCCATAGAGACAGACAGGAGATTAGTGATTGCTTAGCACTGAGGGAGGAGAGAGTGGTGAAAATGGGGGGTGGGATAGAGATAGGCTGATAATAGACGTGTTTCTTTTAAAAGAAACAAAACTTTAAAAATTATATTGTGATGATGGTTGCACAACTCTGTGAATATACTAAAAAGAATTGAATTGTACACTTTAACTGAATGCTGTATAAATTAATCTCAATAAAGCTCTTTAAGAAGAAGCAGCAGAAAAGTTGAACTACCATATGATCCAACAATCCTACTAGTGGGTATTTATCCAAAAGAAAGGAAAGCTTTATACCAAAGAGATACCTGCAGCCCCAGGTTTATTGCAACACTATTCACGATAGCCAAGATATGGAATCAACTTAAGTGTCCATCAACAGACAAATGGAAAGAAAATTTGG